>NC_066585.1:118045403-118351312 GCF_024323335.1 Lathyrus oleraceus
GTGGAAGCATGGACAAGTATGGTGAAATTGTACCTTTCTTACAATTCAAGCAACCAAGCAATGGCCTTATGTACTGCATAAGATGAGCTTGCAAACACATTCTAAATGACATTTCTGAGCTTTTCCAATTGGCCAAATGTTAAAAAAAATGCTTATATCAAAAAGTCAACTCTTGGTCAAACTTGCATTTAAATGAGAAAAGTCAAAATATGCCATTTTGATTGGTGAAGTTTTGGCTCATGAAATTTATATTTTTGGAAAGAGGGGATCAAATGTGACTTGTAGGAAAAAACCCCCCAAAATTGGCCAAACGGTTTGAGAGATATGGCCCTTTGAAGTTCAAGATTTTCTGAAATCGATTCGATCATAACTTGCCAACCACACGTGGGAATTGAGAGTTCTAGGACTTTTTGGAAATGGGAGAACAAGATCTTCAACTTTCATGTTGGGCAAAAATTCATTTGAGGCTTGTATCATGATGTAAGTTTGAGGATCAAGACTTTCCATTTATGGCAGGTTTCAGTTACAGGCCCAGTTTCCATTTTGGAAATTTTTGATCTGGCTTCAAATTCTTCCATGATGGTGTTTGGCATGATGTATGATGACTATTTGGACATGAATGAACTCTCACAAACCAATTCCCATCGTCCAATCACTGATTAAATGGACAGTTGACCAACAGTTGACTTTTAGGGTTTCTGCCTGACCTTGCATTGACTGATGACTTCCAAACCCTAATTCCTTGAGAACTTGACTTCAAATGATGTCCCAAGTTGTATGAACTCTTGATTATTGATCATGGTGCCCAAATTCCACAAGAATGGCCACCATCCACTGTTTTGACTGACTGTTGACTTTCCAGGGTTTTTGACTGTCTGTGCATAGACTGATGACCTCTGAGCCTTCAATCCTTGACCAAAATACTTCAAATGGATCCCCAAGTCATGTGAACTTGTTGGACCAACCCTAGGGCCTTGGCTCAATGAGAAATTCCTTTGCTTGCTTGGTTGACTGATCAGGAGATTAGTTTGACCTAATTTCTTGATTGACTTGCACTTGAGGCAAAAGAGGCAATGCAATGCTATGCAATGGACCATGATATTCTATGACCTAATATGAAAATGTATGCATAATGATAGGTGCAAATTTGAGGTGCTACAGCTGCCCCTATTCAATCAGCTGGGAACCCGAACGGATGATAGCAACGGCTGTCAGACTTTCAGGGTAAACAGGGATTGAATACCAAAGAACCGTAGAATTTGCACAGTACTGGATATGATACAAAAGAACCACGTCATTTACCGATGACAAACTGCATGACAGCTTCAGAAAAAGCAAAACCATTTACCGATGGTTGGAGAACTGGAAACTTGATATTTACCGATATCAACTTCAGCACGACCATTTACCGATGGCGGCTGGGGAAAACAAACTTCTGCAAAGCAAAACCATTTACCGATGGTTAAAACTGGGACCTTGATATTTACCGATATCAACTTCAGCACGACCATTTACCGATGGCTGCTGGGAAACAGATTTTGATGTAGAAAGGAAGCAAGACCATTTACCGATGGTGGCTTCAAAGAAACTTGACATTTACCGATGTCAACTTAGCAAGACCATTTACCGATGGCTGCTGCAACTGGGAATTCGATATTTACCGATATCGAAGAAAAACGGGGCCATTTACCGATGGCATCTCCACTTGGGGAGGAATAAACTCTTTGTGGTGATACCAGACAAGACGTTTACCGACGACTTCTGGGGATCTTGATTTCACGACCAGACATTTACCGATGACTGGGATGAGACTCGATGTTTACCGACATCGAAAGATGATGTTTACCGACATCCAAAGAAATGACCAGACATTTACCGATGACTGGGAATGAGAAATTCATTGGGGAGATACAAATATCTGCAACTGGAAACCAGATAGGACATTTACCGATGACTCTATTGGGGATTTCTAGCTGGGAATTATCAGATATTTACCGATGACTGAGGAAAAAGACTTGATGTTTACCGACATCGAAACAATGGTGTTTACCGACACCAAAATGATGACCAGACATTTACCGATGACTGGGTGGAGACTCGATGTTTACAGACATCGAAAGATGATTGTTACCGACATCAAAAATGACCAGACATTTACCAATGACTGGGGTGAGATTCGATGTTTACAGACACCGAAACAATGATGTTTACCGACACCAAACAATAATAACCAGACATTTACTGATGACTGGAGAGAATACCGATGTTTACAGACACCGAAACAATGGTGTTTACCGACACCAAAAAAATGATGACCAGACATTTACTGATGACTGGAGAGACTCGATGCTTACAGACACCGAAACAATGGTGTTTACCGACACCAAAAATGATGAAACACACGTGGGTGCTGGCATGACACTTACTGGTATCACAAGAACGACATCTGAGATATGTCAAGGCAAGGCCGATCACTTGCTGGAGGGTCTCACTGGGGAGAAACAAACTTCTGTCACCATCGGGTGAGGAAATAAACCTTTGTCACCATCGGGTGAGGAAATAAACCTTTGTCACCATCGGGTGAGGAAATAAACCTCTGTGGGGAATAATCAATTCTGAATGCTGTCGAAGCAACTGTAGCAGACTTGGTGCTGATGTTGAATGAAATAATCCGACTCTGCCGGGGATACGGTCTGGTGAAGTTAACACATGAATGCATATGTTTGAATTTTTCCATGGCGTAATGCTCCGTTTATGAATGGGAATGCTACGCGATTTTTGAGGATGCAATGATTACTATATGCAAAATGCAAATGAACCCTGGCTAGGGAGCCGAAATGATCAGATACTCTGACTCTGTGGGGAGATTCCTCTTGGGAAAATACTCTGCGGGGAACTCTGCTTGAGGAATGGCGAAACGATTTCACACTCATGTTGAAGAATAGCACTTGCTGCTGGGGAAGGATAAACTCCGCTAGGGATATCCTTCAGTCCACAGGTAGGATAAATGTTGGAGATAAAATTCAATGAACCTGCCTCACTCGGGGAGGAAATCGGCAAATACAGGCTTGTTGGGGATAGGCAATCCTTAGATCTGTTGGGGAATAGAAGGCGCTATCCACAGACGTCTTCGCGGGGGAACATAACTCTGATAGCTTCCAAACTTGCTTGGGGAAAATATCTGCTGAGGAAACGTCCTCACAGATGCCAATCTGAAAAACAGCACAACAAACTGCCCCCAGGGGATACATGGACAAGATACGCTCAAGTGTCCTCAACATTCAAAATGATTTTCAAATGTTTTGTCATCCTGCAAGCTATTGTTTAGCCTTCATGTTTTTATATGCAATGCTTATCAAAAATTCGGACATTTTTGCAAACAAAACAGTAAAAATAAAAATCAAGAGCTATTTATCTGAATAACAATTTTATTGATTGAAAATGTGCCTGAAGAGGCAAATACATCGGGAAGCAATTCCTAGAAAGAGGTAATTGCGCACAAAAGGAAAAATCTATCCTAATGGCAACGTGAACACGGCATCCGCTATTTCCAAATTCTGTTATAACTCACAGATCATCAGTTTTCCTCCCAACTCCTTGCTTTCTGAGAAGAATGACTGGACGGATCACATCTTTCGAGATGGCAGACGACAAAGCTTGATGAAGTACAGACAACTCAGACTGTAGTCTTCGCTTTAATCCCTCACTTTTGCCTGGATCGCCCTTTCGGGTTTTCAATCCACCGGGATACCCCTTTTTTGCCTAAGCCGCCCTTGCGGGTTTTCGACTTACCGGGTGTACATTTTTTTCATTTTTATCCCTAATTTTTGCCCGAACCTTTTCTTTCTGTTTTTTTGGTTCGCCGGGATGCCCCTTTTTGCCTGGACTCTTTTATTCTTTTTGTCCAGCGGGTCAATTTATGCGAAGTATTTTTTGACTACATCTGAGTTGACAGGAGACGGAAAATCTTCACCATCCATAGTTGTAAGCATCAAGGCTCCACCGGAGAAGACCTTTTTCACAACATACGGACCTTCATAATTAGGGGTCCACTTGCCCCTGTTATCTGTACCGGGAGGGAGGATCCTCTTCAAAACTAGATCACCGACCTGATAGCTTCGAGGACGCACTTTCTGATCAAAGGCTCGCTTCATCCTTCGCTGATACAACTGTCCATGACATACAGCTGCTAGCCGTCTCTCCTCGATGAGGCTCAACTCGTTAAACCTTGTTCGAATCCACTCGGCTTCGTCCAGCTTGACATCCAATAAAACTCTCAGAGAAGGAATCTCCACTTCAACAGGTAGGACAGCTTCCATACCATACACAAGGGAGTAGGGGTTGCCCCGGTCGACGTACGTACTGAGGTACGGTACCCATGCAAAGCGAAAGGCAGCATCTCATGCCAATCCTTGTACGTAACGACCATCTTCTGCACAATCTTCTTGATATTCTTGTTCGCCGCTTCTACAGCACCATTCATCATCGGTCTGTAAGGAGAAGAGTTGTGATGTTCAATCTTGAAATCTTTACAAAGCTCTTTCATCATCTTGTTGTTGAGATTCGAACCATTGTCAGTGATGATTCTCTCAGGAACTCCGTAACGACATATGATTTCTTTCTTGATGAACCGGGTAACCACTTGTTTGGTAACATTAGCATAGGAAGCTGCTTCCACCCATTTGGTGAAATAGTCAATCGCAACCAAGATGAAGCGATGTCCATTCGAAGCCGTAGGCTCAATCTTCCCAATCATATCAATGCCCCACATGGCAAACGGCCAAGGCGAATTCATGACATTCAGAGGGCTTGGTGGTACATGCACCTTATCAGCATAGATTTGACACTTATGGCACTTCCGAGCATACTTGAAACAATCGGATTCCATAGTCATCCAGTAATAACCCGCTCTCAACAATTTCTTAGCCATTGCATGTCCGCCGGCATGAGTACCGAAGGAACCTTCATGAACTTCCTGCATTAACATGTCTGCCTCGGGTCTGTCCACGCATCTGAGCAAGACCATGTCAAAGTTTCTCTTATACAACACATCATCCTGATTCAAATAGAAGCTTCCAGCTAGCCTCCTCAGGGTTTTCTTGTCATTCTTCGACGCACCTTCAGGATACTCCTGAGTCTTGAGGAAATTCTTGATGTCATAATACCACGGCTTCTCATCATTCACAACAGACTCGGCTGCAAACACATACGCAGGCCTCTCAAGTCGATTCACCGCAACATGTGGCACATGATTCCACCAATGAACTTTGATCATAGACGACAAAGTAGCCAAGGCATCAGCCATTTGATTCTCATCCCGGGGGACGTGATACAACTTCACTTTCTTGAAGAACGTCAGTATTCTCCTGGTGTAATCTCTATACGGAATCAAATGCGGCTGATTCGTATTCCAATCTCCATTGACTTGATTGATCACTAGAGCTGAATCTCCAAATATGTCAAGTGTTTTGATTCTCAGATCAATGGCTTCTTCTATCCCCATGATACAAGCCTCATACTCAGCTTCGTTGTTGGTGACGTCAAACGTCAATCTGGCAGAAAAAGGTATATGAGCACCTTTAGGATTGATCAATACTGCACCAACACCGTTACCGTTCATATTCACAGCCCCATCAAACATCAGTGTCCATTTGTCATCCGGGTCCGGTCCTTCCTCGACAAGAGGCTCTTCGCAATCTTTCATCTTAAGATACATGATGTCTTCATCAGGGAATTCAAACATCATAGGCTGATAATCTTCAATCGGTTGTTCGGCAAGGTAGTCTGACAGAATACTACCCTTGATGGCCTTCTGAGACGTGTACTGAATGTCATATTCGGTTAGAATCATCTGCCAACGGGCAACACGTCCGGTGAGAGCTGGTTTCTCAAAGATGTACTTTACTGGATCCATCTTAGAAATCAATAAGGTAGTATGGTTCAACATATACTGCCTTAGTCGGCGAGCAGCCCAGGCCAAAGCACAGCAAGTTTTCTCGAGCAGTGAATATCTTGTTTCACAGTCGGTAAACTTTTTGCTAAGGTAGTATATGGCATGCTCTTTTCGACCAGACTCGTCATGCTGTCCCAATACACACCCCATCGAGTTCTCAGTCACTGACAGGTACATTAGCAGAGGTCTCCCTGGAACTGGAGGTATAAGGATTGGAGGTTTCTGTAAGTACTCTTTAATCTTGTCAAAAGCTTTCTGACAATCATCATTCCACTTGATCGCTTGATTCTTTCTAAGCAGTTTGAAAATTGGTTCACACGTGGCTGTTAGATGAGATATGAACCTTGCAATGTAGTTCAACCTCCCTAAAAACCCACGGACTTGCTTCTCCGTTTTCGGTTCAGGCATCTCTTGAATAGCTTTGACTTTTGCTGGATCAACCTCAATCCCTTTCTCACTGACAATGAAGCCTAAGAGCTTCCCTGATCTCACCCCAAACGTACACTTATTCGGATTCAACCTCAGCTTGAACTTTCTCAACCGGTCAAACAGCTTCTGCAAATTAACCAGGTGCTCCTCTTCTGTCTGCGACTTTGCAATCATATCATCTACGTACACTTCAATCTCTTTGTGCATCATGTCATGAAAGAGAGTCGTCATTGCCCTCTGATAGGTAGCACCAGCATTCTTCAGCCCAAATGGCATCACCTTATAGCAGAACGTGCCCCAAGGTGTAATGAATGTCGTCTTTTCCATGTCCTCTGGCGCCATCTTTATCTGATTATATCCGGAGAAACCATCCATGAAAGAGAATACCGAGGATTGAGCCGTATTATCAACCAATACATCAATGTGAGGTAATGGGAAATCATCTTTCGGACTCGCTCTGTTCAAATCCCGGTAATCGACACACATTCTGACTTTACCATCTTTCTTCGGCACAGGAACGATGTTGGCCACCCATGGTGGATAACTGGTAACAGCCAGAAAACCTGCATCCCACTGCTTCTGAACCTCTTCCTTGATCTTAGTTGCCATGTCAGGACTCGTTCTACGAAGCTTCTGCTTGACCGAAGGACATCCTTCTCTAAGGGGTAATCGATGCATTATAATGTCTGTATCTAAAACAGGCATATCTTGATACGACCAGGCGAACACCTCCACATATTCTCTCAGCATCTCAATCAGCCTCCTCTTGACCGAGTCCTCTAAAGTAGCCCCAATCTGGATTTCTCTTTTGTCGTCCTCAGTACCCAAATTAACAACCTCCAATTCCTCCTGATGAGGTTGGATGACCTTTTCCTCTTGCTTCAGCAATCTGACCAATTCTGCAGGGAGTTCACAGTCTTCCTCACTCTCCTCTTCAGCTTGGTAGATGGGATTGTCGAAGTCATACTGAGCCATAACAGAACTGTTCATAGTGAATGCCATAAGATCGCTTCTGCATGTTTAATGCTTTGTTTTAGAAAAAGAGTTCAAAAAGTCACAAAAAACAAAAAACATTGCCATTTTTATTGTTTTTTTTTGAAAAAGAAAATGAAAACGAAAAAATAGAAAGACAGGGATCACAAAGTTTGATTGCAAAAAATGTCCTTCATTAATGATAATCATTAAAACATGATGAGGCCCTACAATGAATCACTACGCCTTGGGCAGATCGTAGGATTTTCATGCAAAATGACAAAACAACAGAAAATTACTCTGTCAGAAGAGTAACTTGAACCACTTCTTCAGCCGTCCAGTTGTTGATAGACCCCCCTGGTGCACACGGGCGAACCCAGTTGTCCAAATCACTGTCACAGTCTTCACTACTGGTTGCAGAAACATCGCCATGATTCATCAGCCCAGCGCTGGTAAAGGTACTCGGACCCGCTTGACCATTCTGCTCCGCTTGGAGAGGCTCATAACCAACGCCAAATTTGTCTTCTTTAACCGGCAAATCCACCATCTTGCCCCAGCCTTCAGTTTTGCCAGAATCAACAACCTCCTTGGCCTGCTTGTAAGAAGTGATTGAAACACCCGGCTTCCTCTGCTCAGCGTACGCCACCTTCTCAAGAGCCACAGTCTCAAACGCCTGGCACAAGGTTTCGTGGATCTCGCCATCCACCTCAACATATTTGAACGAGGATAGATGACTCACCAGAATCTCTTCTTCACCGCACACAGTCACAATCTGACCATTCCAGACATACTTGAGCTTTTGATGGAGAGTCGACGAGACTGCCCCTGCTGCATGAATCCATGGACGCCCCAACAAACAACTATAGGCGGGCTGGATGTCCATAACATAGAAGATGATGTCGAATACCTCAGGACCTATCTTCACAGGCAAGGTAACTTCCCCACACACGGAACGTTTGGATCCGTCGAAAGCACGAACGATCAGATCACTGGGATTAAGCACAGACCCTTCCGCATCAATCTTCCTCAGAATCTGCTTAGGCAACACATTCAGTGACGACCCGGTGTCTACCAATACGTGAGACAACACTGCCCCCTTGCACTCCATGGTGATGTGCAAGGCTTTGTTATGGTTTCGTCCTTCAGGCGGTAAGTCGAGGTTGGTGAATCCTACACCATGCCTGGTGCTCACATTGGCCATCACACCCTCCAGTTGATTGACAGAAATCTCTCGAGGCACATAAGCCAGATTCAACATCTTCAGCAAGGCATTACGGTGTGCCTCAGAGCACATCAACAGTGAAAGTATAGAAATCTTGGACGGAGTTTGATTCAACTGGTCTACAATCTTGTAGTCACTTTTCTTGATTATTTTCATAAACTCCTCCACATCCTTCTCAAATGACCCCTCGGGCGCTTCCTTTTGGACAGGTTCTTCCTCAACCACAGCTTGCTTACCCTTTGCTCTGGCGAGAGCCTCAGCACTATTGTCCCTCAAAGGCTGCGGTGCGAACAGACGACCACTTCTGGTAAAACCTCCTGGACCCCCTACATTATCCACAGCCGGACCAACAGTTGCAGGAACTCTATTCGGTAAACCAATTGTCACTGGAGTTTGATTCACTGGTCTTGTCTGACTTTCAGCCCTTCTGTAATTGCGGTGAGCATTATCATACTTCCACGGCACGGCTCTACTATTCTCAACAGCCCTTCTTTCAGACGCCACGGTAGTAGTTGGAACACTGATGGTTACAGGCACGGGAATGGTAACTGGGGTACCATTTGCTGCAGGTGCACTGATGACCCTTTGTCCACGTTCTTCAGACGGTTTAAAGTAAATGGTGATAGTTGACACTGTTCCACGATCTTTTACAGCCCTACTGAATTGCAAACAACCCTCATCCATCATACCCTGGATACCGGCCCTTAACTGGTCGCAACCATTCTCAGATTCTGCACAGCCCAAACAATCTTCATCACAGCCCGGGTATACACCTCCATTCAGCAGACGGCCCTTCACAACTAGCAGAGAAGTCTGAACATCATCAACATTAACAACCAGATCTTCAGCTTCCTTCCCCTCAATACTGTTCACTCTATGCCCACCATGCTGAGGCATAGGGTTGTTTACGACATTAGGCACTGGAGCGAAGTTGATCGCCTTGGCATCGATCAAATCTTGAACCTTGTGCTGGAGAGCTCGACACTTCTCAGTATGGTGGCCTGGTGCCCCAGAATGAAAGTCACAACGGACGTTGGCGTCGTACCCAGGAGGCAATACGGTAGGAGTAGCCATCGTACGCAGCTCTACAAACCCTAACCGGAGTAGTTCGGGTAGTAACTCTGCGTAGGACATGGGCAGAGGATCAAATCTTCTATCAGCCTGTAACTTCTGCCTAGGCTGGAAAGGACGTTGCTGTTGTTGTTGTTGTTGCGGTTGTTGGACTCTTTGTTGTTGTTGTTGACGAGGCTGAGGTGCCGGAATGGTTACTGCAGCAGCTTGACGGTATTCAATTCTGTTCTGATCTCGGCGGTGTTGAACAGCATTAGTTTCACCCTCTCTTCGACGAGGTGCCCCAGCAAACGGCTTCTTAGAGGAAGAGGAACCAACATCTTGGATCTTCCCAGTTTTAATCAAGCTCTCAGTCCTCTCTCCACAAATGACAACATCAGAAAAACTACCGAATGGGCAGCTCCCCATCCGGTCCATAAACACACCTTGAAGAGTACCGATAAACATGTCTGTCAACTCCCTCTCCAGCATAGGGGGTTGAACTCTAGCAGCCAGTTCACGCCACCTCTGGGCGTACTCCTTGAAGCTTTCATTGGATTTCTGACAAAGACTCTGCAGCTGAGTCCGGCTCGGTGCCATGTCCATATTATGCTTATATTGCCTCAAGAAGGCCTCACCCAGATCTCTCCAGCATCGGATCGAATCTCTCTTCAATTCCATGTACCAGTCCAAAGAAGCCCCAGATAGACTATCTTGGAAAAAATACATCCACATCTTTTCATCATCAGTATACGCAGAGATTTTTCGATAATAAGCCTGCACATGGGTGCGAGGGCAAGAAGTACCGTTGTATTTGTCGAAGGACGGTGCTTTGAACTTGTGTGGGATTCTCAAACCTTCAACCAATCCCATGTTGGTAACATCAAAACCGAGGGAATTCTGACATTCTATAGCGCGGATCTTCTCAGCAAGAGCTTCAACTTTGCGGTCTCTCTCATTGACCCTTCCCAGAACGTCTTCGTCTTCACTGAGCAGAGAGAACATATCCTCTTGTCTGTCAACAATCGGAACAGGATTACGGGCCGGAGCACGGACTACTCTGGCATTAGCGACATCTGGAACAATAGGTTGACCGTTGATTCGAATACCCCCCAGCTCATCACCTACAGCATAGTTGTTGACGGGTACAGCAGCAGCAACATTGTTATCATTGACCGGGCCTCCCTCTGGCGGAGCATGGTTGACAGGTGGATTTGTAGCCTCTTGTCTCTGAACCATAGCTCGAAGTTCTTCTTGACCTTGTGCAACCCCTTGCATCATATTCATAAACTGGGCCATGCTAGCCTTCATCTCAGCCAACTCAGCTTGAAATTGATCCATACTTCTCTGTTGATTCAGTCTTGTTGAGTAGCGGTGCGGACGTTGATCAGCTATCCTGCCTAAAACAGGAACCAGAGTGAGAAGCCACGACCAAGAACACCTGTTATGCAAAATGATATGAGTATGATGCTAATGATGCGTATGATGCACATGATATGCTCATTTCTCAGGCATTCAAAGAGCCTGACCCATCCTGAAAAGATGGCAACCTGCAGCAGCAAGAGAGCAAAACAGATACAAGGAAATGCTGACATCCTTATATATACATAAGGGTAAAAAGGCATACAACCAATGTCAACAGAATATCTGAATAAACAACGTACAAAGAAAAAGAATCCCATCCAACAAGCCTGGAGGTGATTCTCAACAATGAAGATCCAAAGACGGAGTACAAACAAATGAATCCCATCCAACAAGCCTGGAGGTGATTCTCAACAAAACACAAACGAAGATACAAACTAAGACAGACGGTCTTTTGGAATGAGGGTCTTCAGGTAATGACACTGGTCTATCAACAGTGAGCATTCTGAGCAATCTGGTAAAGGAGTGATCTTCTCTTTCAACTGTCTTTTCAGCTCCAAGACTTCTCCTCCAAGGTGGTTCTCTGATGCCCGTCTCAAGTCTACTTCCTTCTTCAACTGGATGTCTTTATCTCTGAGTTGCTTCTCCAAGTCTCTGATCTTCTTCTGATAGCCGGCCTCAACTCTCTGCAGCCTCAAGCACTCCCGGTGTTCTGCATCTAACATGCTCTCCACCTCCTCGTAGGATCTCTTCTTGCTTCTCAGTCTGCTAGCATCTTCTTCTCGCACTCCTCTGAGTTGATGAGCCAAGTTCAACCTATCAGCTTTGGCTTTGTACAGCTTCATCTGGGTATCTTGCTCCTTTTCTTTCAAACGGCGATTCTCTATCAGGACTTGCTTGTAGTGCTCTGCAGGCACACTATCAGCAAGGATCAAAGGTGGTTGCTCCTGCAACGGCTCCATCCTATCATAGGGTAACAACAAAGTTTCTACTCTCTTCTTGACCCAATCGGTGTAATCAGGCATAGCAACAGCAAACTTCTTCCCTAAGACGGATCCATCCTTTACTCCCACATCTCTCCAGGCTTTCCCTATCTGCTCCAACTTAGCAGGGTCATCCTTCTTCTCAAAACAAAAACTCTCAGCTATCTCAGCTTCGAGCGGTCTTTCACTCATAACAAACCCTAGCTGGCGAAGAGAAAGAACTGGATTGTAGTTGATGCAACCTTTGGTCCCTATGAGTGGCACGCTCCGGAATTCACCACAACTTATGATGACATCCTTCACATCCATCCGGTACGACTGCCACTTGATGTCATAGGAAGTGAGCGACATGACCCTCTGAGTCCACTTCAGAGTGCTCTAGGTATCCACAAATGGTCCACTGGCTGGCAGAAGAGACATGAACCATTTGAACAGAAGAGGCAGGCAGCACCTGACGGCTCCTCCCTTACCATGCCTGCTGTGAATGGCATAGTAAGTATCTGCTAGAAGAGTAGGGATTGGATTCCCTCTGATGAAAATGCTGATAGCAGTGAAGTCAATGAAATTTGGCATACTGGGAAATAGGATGATCCCATAGATCATGGCAGCTAGCTGTGCGTGAAAAACTTCCCAATTCCCCTTTTCTGCTTCAACTCTGGCTACTCTCAACAGGAACTTCAATGGCAGACCTACAACCTCTCCACAGGGCTTCCAATTCTCACCAACTTCCTCAACACTCAACCGGAGAGCTCTGGCAATCAATCTGAAGTCGACCTCCTTTGGGACGTCCAAGAAGGGAGTCTGATGCTGAATAGGGATACTCAATAGGATAGAATACTCTTCGAGAGTGGGTGCAAGCTGATAATCCTGGAAAGTGAAGCACCTGAGCTCTGGGTCATAAAACTGAAGTAGTGTCTGCAGAGGCACTGGATCTACTACTGTCTTCAATACTGTCAAGATATCTCCGTACCGCCCAACAAAACTCTTCAGTCGGTCATCTATCACGAGGCTACCCAACTCAACTAGCGGAGTCAACGGCTCACGGTGGAAACTGTAGGAACAGGTCTTCCGCTTCGGCTCTGGGACTGTTGCCATCTCTATCAGTAGACAAGCTCGGGAATGTACCTGAGAAATGATATGCATGCAGAGATTAGTTTTTTTTTTTTTTTTTTTTTTTTTTTTTTTTTCCCCTTTTTTTTTTCTATTTTTTTTTTTATTGTTTTTTTTTTCAATGCGTTTCTTTTGAAAAATAAATATGCTATGATGCACATGATGCAGACACGGCTGGCTGGTTGTGCAAACTCTGACTAGGTCGAAGCTTCAGTCAAAATCAGAACATAAATCCAACTTAAGGTCAACTGAAAACTGTTGTCTGAACTAGAGTCACCAACAGAACCAAGTCACCAACAGAACCGAGTCACCAACGGTACCTGTAATGAAATAACCCTTCCCCACTCACGGGTGTAGTCTAGGCCAGGGTAAAGCTGAGAGAAACGCAGCATAAATAACCTTTCGCAGAAATACTATCATATACACACCCGAAGTATGTAACGACAGTATCCCACCAGGGTCTGAACTGCTCGTGATATCAATGTTCCGCTAAGTGGCGCCATACCACCCGCTTCCCATGAATCACTCTATTCCTAATCATCCTAGATTTTCACTCATGGTCTGGGTATTGGACCTTTTACCTCAACTGACTCCCCCCCACACAGAGAAAAACAGACAGCCAGCCAGTAATGAATAATGAATATGAATGCAAACATCAATGCACACAATCAATGCAAACAATAAATGTACATATATACAATGAATGCAATAAAATACAACAAGCAGAAAGCAACCAAAACCCTAATCCTAGAGAGCGCTAGGAGAGACTCGCTTAGGGAAGATGGACCAGCACAGGTCAACTTCTCTATGTCCCCAGCAGAGTCGCCAGCTGTCGCATCGCGCGAAAAACCGGCGGGAAAAGAAGAACAACAGAGCCGCCACCGTGCGTTATTTATCCCAAAAGAGGGAAAGGAAACGCTCAGAGTAAACCTGGGAAAGAACATGGTCTCGCGACCAAAGAGAATGGGTTCGGGAGTCGGTTATGCGAAGGGAAGGTATTAGCACCCCTACGCATCCGTAGTATTCTACGGGATCCACGCACAAAAGGAAGGGAAAATGGTTGCTAAACACTGCCCAAATACTCACACACACTGGCTGAAAAGAGACACAAGGAACTGACTGAAACTGACTCGGCAGGATATCGCATCCTGGGCCTACTTAGTCTATCAGACATAGACATCAGAGTCGAAGTAGTTCGGACTGGGGAAACGACACATGCTCGCTAGGATATCGCCTCCTATGCATACGTATCTTCTCGGACGAGAGAAGAATCAGAGCATTCGTAGCTCGGCTGACACGCACACAAACAAACACAGGCAAAGGCAAACGTGGAGCCCGAATGCCAATCACTGGACTTACATCAGCATCCAAACCTAAACACACTCAACACTGGAACCCGAATGCCACTCGATGGACTTACATCAGCTTCCAAGCACACAACAGCATAATAAGTTAATAGGGAGTCGGGGACTCAGCCTATAACTGTCAAACAACACACACAAAAAGGAAAAAGGGCGCCCGGAGAGATCAGCTCAATCTCCTGCCTACATACTTCATCTGGTATGAAGATCAGGGCGATGTAGTTCCCCTACGCAGGGATAAAGGACTAGCCTAACCAGATAACAGAGGGAGACACAACTAGGGAGACTACGACTCGAGCCTAGATGTTATCATGCAAATCATCCCTAAGTTAAGGTTTCTAGCTAACTGGCACAGGGAGCCAGCCTATCCTAAGCATGGCTCACACAGGAAGCAAACCACACACACACTTAACTCGCACAGGAAGCAAGCCAAGCAAAACCTAACTTGCACAGGAAGCAAGTCTAAACTAATCCTAACTTGCACAGGAAGCAAGTCAAACAATCCTATCTTGCACAGGAAGCAAGTCAAACAATCCTATCTTGCACAGGAAGCAAGTCAAACAATCCTACAAGCACAGATAGCACACGCTATACACAAACGAGTGGCTCAAACAAGGGTTAGGTTTTAGTCAAGGGGTCATATCAACCTCGACAAACAAACCTCTGGAATGGGGTGAGTGTTGCCCTTAACCTTGCCATTGAGAGACTAAGGTGAAGCAGATGAAAGGTGATGAGGGGTGTGCCTCATTGCTTCTATCCCTGGCCAGGGAGAGCATTTGACAAGAATGTGTGGGTCCAGAAGGTGGGAACCCTTCTACACATTTGAAACTGACCCAACTGTACAATGGTACAAGATCTTGGGTTTGTATCTGAAATGCATCAACACAGTGGTGTGAGCAAAGCAGATGACACACTGAATAGTGGGGGATAGATTGCATATCCCTACCTTCCACCAATTGCCTCTTCACTTAGGAGGGCTTTGACTCTATGCAAGGACAAAAGTAAACAGTCACAAACATTGCCTCTTAAGGAGGACTTCAGACAGTTGCCTGGCCAAGTAACAGGCCAGGTCTTCCAGACTACATGAAGACAAAGAGACATACCTCAATGCAAATTGCTTATACAAGCAAAGCAAAACAAAAAGTTCACAAGGAACTAAGCAACTAAAGCACCTGAAACAGTCAAGCAGATGTTAGTATGCAACTTCAAACAAAACAAACAGAAACAGGCACCAACAGTCAATTAGGGGGCACAAGGATGTGCAAGGCACAAGGCTTATGGCATGTGAGCCAAGCCACCTACAAAACAAAGAGGTTAGTCATGATATTTAAGCAACCTCAATCAAAAGAATTGGTCTTATTGAAGCATTTGTGGCTTAACCTGAAAACACAAGCTCAGAAGTGAGTAACAGGACCACTAGGGCAAGCCTAGGGTCAAAGATGAATGAGAAAGTCAAAACAGCAAGGGTTAAACATCCAAAATCATGTTCAAACAATTAGGAAACAAAACCAATTGGATTCACACTCATATCAATCATCATCATCATTTCATGAACCCGTTAGGTCAAAACATGGCAAACAGAAGCTCACAGAAGTCAACAGCAAGACTTAACTCAAAAGCAATCTAAACATTTTCCAAAAATCACCAAATAAATCATGACCAAACCTAACACACAGCATGGTAAGCATGTCAAATTTCATCTCATTTGGGCAAGTTTAGGAGGTCAAAAAACATTTAATCGGGACTTTGTCAAAATTAAATCGAGCATTGTGTGAAAAATTACCCTAAGTGTCTATGGGGACATGTTCCTACCCTAAATTGATTTCACACAAAAATCCTAGGTCTGAAAGATCAAAATAACCACATGGAACGCACAAGATGACATTTAATCGGTAGAACTCCTAAAATCGGGATAAATTCACAAAATGGCCTAAAAAGTCAACAAAGTCAAACACTCATATTTTTTGTCATTTTTTCATGTTCACATATTTATCTCATGTTAGGTAAAACAAGAATAAAAATCAAAAATGGGAATTCTAAAAGAAAACATAAAAAAGCATATTTTTAAAAGGAAAAACACAAATGGGGGAGGTGGGATTCGAACCCCTCCCCTTGGTAATTCAAATCAGCGCGCCCACCACTGGGTTGTGAGTCACTTGGTGATTCTTTTCTGCTTCTAGTCAAAATAAGCCAAACAACAATTTTAAACCTAACATTCGCGCGCCCTGGCACCATCTTCCTCCCCAAAATCAAACACATTTTTCAAACTTCAACAACATGTATCTTCCTCTACAGTGCACGAAATCAAATGAAACAAAAACCAAAATTCATCTATTTCATGTGCTTAACACAACCATGGTCATGAAATTCAAAATGGTGCACTGTGCATAAAGATACATCATGATGAACACAGAAACCCTAACCCCCTAGCAGCAAAACTCAAAATCACACACAAGCAAAATTGGATAAAAATAGGCATTCAATCATGTTCAGGGGGTTGAATATAGCATTTCTCATTCACACATTAAGACATGAAAACCACTCTATCAAGCATTTCGAAGGCAAGTTGCTAACCTGAACAGAGCAATGTTGAATGTGATGTTGGAGGTGCTTTCAATGCTTGACAGGTATCCAAATAGCTTCAAAGAGTCCAAGGCAAGCTGTTTGACTCCTTACTTGAACTGAACCAAGCTGGAAATGCAGATGGCCACTGAACTGATTTTGCTTGTAGGTGAAGATGGAGATTCTACTTCAAGCACTTTTAATGGTGCTAAATGATCCCTTTAGCACCTTTGATGCTCCAGGAATGTAATGCCATTGAGAGTTTGCCTTAAAACCTCTTCAACTGTTCTGGCCAACTCAAGTTGCAAGTGTGAAAATGTGAGATTTGGATATGATGATTTAGTGATTACAGATGTGATTTTCTGTCTACAGTAGCTTCTATATGTTATATGGAAGGTGTTTGAATGGATAGTTTACAAGGAACTTGGGGGAAATGATGATTTTGAAGATTTGGATTTTGAAGTAGAAAGTGAGTTTTTTAGAAGAGGGATGAGGGTGGTTTGTTCTATTGGTTTGTTGGTTGCAACCAGTTTGGTTTTGACAGAAAAATGATGAGGAAGTATGGTCTCAATCAAAGCAAGGTTTGAAAATCAAAGATGCACCAAAGATGAAGTTTTTTGGAAAAGTGAATGAAGTAGGTCGTTCTTTGTCAAATGCTTGTGTAATGTTCATTCAACATGATGGAAAGGTGTGTTGCTTTGTGTTGCTGGTTGTTTCTTGAAAAGCCTTTGCAAATGCCAAGAGGTGGTTTTTGAGCATAAGTGAATTTTGAGAGAGAGTGGTATGCTGTTGATTATGTTGCTGTGTTATATTGGCAAGGCTTGGCAAAATGACAAGTTGATGAACAAGGCAAGGCAGGGTTCTCACATGACAGGAAAATGGTGAAGCAACATTGTGTTGAGCAAGGCAACTTTGTTCTTCTTGAGATTGGACAGAAAATTTCCTGCTGTTGGAGTTGTGGCAGCCTTTTTTGATAATGCAAGGCAAATAGTCAGGTCAGGTTTGAGGGAGTGTATGCAGTTGGTTGTATTGGCAAGGCTAGGTTTTGTTCTCTTGTGTTTGGACAGCTTTTTGGACAGAAAATGCAAGGCTAGGTGAGAGGTTTTTTTGAGAATGAGTGAAGAGTGTTTGGTCTGTGGTCTTGTGCAGCCAGTTGTGTATGACAGAAAAATTCCCACAGTGCCAAAGCAAGGTGGATCAAGACTTAGTGAAAGAATGGTTGGACTGCTAGGTTATGTTGGCTGCAGACATGACAGCAAAATGATCCAGATTTGCTCTTTGATTGCTTAGTGGTAGGACAGTGTTTGGTTTTGACAGAAAAAGATGAGGGAATATGGTCAAGCCAACTTAGTTCATTGGTTTGGGACAGAAGAAATTGGAATGCAAAATGGCAGGGTCAGTCATTTTGTTGCAATGTGTTTTGTGTGGCTGCAATAGAAATGCCAAGCACAGTGGTTTTTTTCAGAATGAGAATGTTCCCTCAACTTGCCTTGGCCAAAATGGTTTTTTGTGTCATGCTCTTGCTGCTACTGTCCTCAATATGACAGAAAATACCTCCCTAAAATCTGCTGTGGAATGCTGCTTCTGGTGGCAAGGCAATGTCCTTCAACTGTGGTAATTTGACAGTTCCCTCCAACAGTGCCAAGGTGTGATCTTTTTTTTTTTGCAGCCTGAAATTTTTTGTGGTATTGTGTAGCCTTGTGCATCCCAAAATGACAGAAAAACATGTTGCATAATGCTGCTAGGTCTGCTGTTGGACAGTACAAGGTATGGTTCATGAATTGGATTTGTTGCAAACATGTCCTTTCTCCCCTAATTCCAAGCAAGCAAGCATGGCCTCTTTTCTGTGGTTTTAGGCTGCTAAGATGTGTTCATAATGACAGCAAATGTGCTGCATAATGCTGCTGTTCTTTTGAGGTACAAGGCATGGTTGTGGAAGCATGGACAAGTATGGTGAAATTGTACCTTTCTTACAATTCAAGCAACCAAGCAATGGCCTTATGTACTGCATAAGATGAGCTTGCAAACACATTCTAAATGACATTTCTGAGCTTTTCCAATTGGCCAAATGTTAAAAAAAATGCTTATATCAAAAAGTCAACTCTTGGTCAAACTTGCATTTAAATGAGAAAAGTCAAAATATGCCATTTTGATTGGTGAAGTTTTGGCTCATGAAATTTATATTTTTGGAAAGAGGGGATCAAATGTGACTTGTAGGAAAAAACCCCACCAAAATTGGCCAAACGGTTTGAGAGATATGGCCCTTTGAAGTTCAAGATTTTCTGAAATCGATTCGATCATAACTTGCCAACCACACGTGGGAATTGAGAGTTCTAGGACTTTTTGGAAATGGGAGAACAAGATCTTCAACTTTCATGTTGGGCAAAAATTCATTTGAGGCTTGTATCATGATGTAAGTTTGAGGATCAAGACTTTCCATTTATGGCAGGTTTCAGTTACAGGCCCAGTTTCCATTTTGGGAAATTTTTGATCTGGCTTCAAATTCTTCCATGATGGTGTTTGGCATGATGTATGATGACTATTTGGACATGAATGAACTCTCACAAACCAATTCCCATCGTCCAATCACTGATTAAATGGACAGTTGACCAACAGTTGACTTTTAGGGTTTCTGCCTGACCTTGCATTGACTGATGACTTCCAAACCCTAATTCCTTGAGAACTTGACTTCAAATGATGTCCCAAGTTGTATGAACTCTTGATTATTGATCATGGTGCCCAAATTCCACAAGAATGGCCACCATCCACTGTTTTGACTGACTGTTGACTTTCCAGGGTTTTTGACTGTCTGTGCATAGACTGATGACCTCTGAGCCTTCAATCCTTGACCAAAATACTTCAAATGGATCCCCAAGTCATGTGAACTTGTTGGACCAATCCTAGGGCCTTGGCTCAATGAGAAATTCCTTTGCTTGCTTGGTTGACTGATCAGGAGATTAGTTTGACCTAATTTCTTGATTGACTTGCACATGAGGCAAAAGAGGCAATGCAATGCTATGCAATGGACCATGATATGCTATGACCTAATATGAAAATGTATGCATAATGATAGGTGCAAATTTGAGGTGCTACAAGTACCAAGACTCACAATCAGTAAACTTCTTACTCAGATAGTATATATCATACTCTTTCTTCCCTGATTCATCTTGCTGACCTAGGACACAACCCATAGAGTCATCAAGCACTATCAAATACATAATCAATGGTCTCCCTTCAACAGGCGGAGACATAATTGGAGGCTCAAACAGATACTCTTTGATACTGTCAAAGGCCTTCTGGCAATCCTCGGTCCAATCATGACGCTGATCTTTCCGGAGGAGCTTGAATATAGGTGCACATGTGGCAGTCATGTGGGATATAAATCTCGAAATGTAATTCAAGCGGCCAAGAAAACCTCGGACTTACGTCTCAGTTTTGGGCGTAGGCATCTCTTGTATTGCTTTAACCTTGGCAGGATCAACTTCAATACCTCTTTCACTGACAATAAAGCCCAATAACTTGCTGGAACGGACTCCAAATGTACACTTGTTCGGATTCAGGCGAAGTTTGTACTTCCTCAAATGCTGAAAAAGCTTCACCAAGTGTTCTACATGCTCAACTTCCATTTTCGACTTTGCAATCATATCATCAACATATACCTCGATCTCCTTGTCCATCATATCATGGAACAAGGTAGTCATAGCTTGCTAATACGTGGCTCCGGCGTTCTTCAAACCGAAGGGCATCACTCGATAATAGAATGTTCCCCAATGTGTGATGAATGTTGTCTTCTCCATATCCTCGGGTACCATTTTAATATGGTTATAACCAGAAAACCCGTCCATAAATGAGAAGACATTGAATTTAGTTGTATTATCTACCAACATATCAATATGTGGTAGAGGAAAATCATCCTTCGGACTAGCTTTATTCAAGTCACGGTAGTCCACATACATTCGGACTTTTCCATCTTTCTTAGGCACAGGCACAATATTGGCCACCCATTGAGGATATGTAGAAGTCACCAGAAACCCCGTATCAATTTGCTTATGAACTTCTTCTTTAGTCTTCACTTCCATATCGGGATGAGTTCTTCTAAGCTTCTGCTTCACAGGCACGCACTCATGCTTCAAAGGCAGGAAATGTTGCACGATATCAGTATCCAGACCAGGCATGTCTTCATATGACCAGGAAAAGACGTCGACATATTCTCGTAGCAACTCAATCAACCCCTTCTTCACAGACTCTTCCAGGAGTGCCCCAATATTCACTTCACGAACACAATCCTCAGACCCCAAGTTGTTGTTTCCAGATTCTCAAGATGCGGCTGAATGATCTTCTCTTCGTGCTCAAGCAGACGAGTAATCTCATCAGGAATCTCTTCAACATAATATTCTTCGGCCTCAAATACAGGGAACTCAAAGTTGGGAGATGGCGTTGGATCATTATGTTCAATGGGTTTGATCAACCTGCATAATGATTTTGAGTATAAAAAGAGATTTCAGAATTCAAACAAAGCAAATCATTATGCAGATGAAAAGATTGATTTTATTCTCTTTTTTAGGGTTTTATGGTGATCACCAATTTCATGCAAAAATCAAAAAGGAAAAATAATTTGGAAAAACAAACATTTAACATGTAATTTTTGAATGAATATCATTGTATTAATATGTGCCCACAATGTCATCACTTCTCCTTTTGGCATGGGAGAAGGGTTTTTAAACAAAATGAACATATTACGTGGACTTGTGGATAACTGTTGGAACATCAACAGCGACCCAATTATTGCAGATTCTTCCAAGGATGACAAAGTTGCCAGAATCTTCCTCTTCATCATCTTCCACAATGGCAGCAGCTTCCTGGTCTTCAACAGTGTGGATGAAACCTCCACTCTGGAACAACCCACGCTCGTTGGAAATGCCTGAAGAATACCCTATGCCATCCCAGGATTTATTATCTTCCAGCTTGATCATTTGTCCTAAACCAATAGTTACACCATGCTCAATGGCCAACTTAGCATCATTGTATGAGACAAATGAAGAAAGTCCTTTCCTTGAAGGCTCAGCAATAGACAAGGCTTGGAACGGAGTCCCAACCTCGTCCTCAGCATCTATATAGGAAAAGGAAGATAAATGGCTAACCAAGAGAGCCTTCTCTCCCCCTATCACCACCAACTTCTTGTTCTTAACAAACTTCAACTTCTGGTGTAGGATAGATGTCATGGTGCCTGCCTCGTGAATCCATGGTCTGCCAAGAAAACAGCTGTATGATGGGTGGATATCCATGACCTAGAAAGTGATCTGGAAATCACTAGGTCCAATCTTGATCGGGAGTTCAACTTCGTCGATCACAGTTTTCCTCGATCCATCAAAAGCTTTGACTACCACTCCACTCTGCCTCATGGGAGGCCCCTGGTAAGAAAGTTTATCTAGAGTGGATTTTGGCAACACATTGAGCGATGATCATGTGTCTACCAACACATTAGACAAGGCATCATCCTTGCAATTCATTGAAATGTGTAGAGCCAAATTGTGGTCTTTTCCCTCCTCGGGAAGATTAGCATCGCAAAAGCTCAAATTGTTACAAACAGTTATGTTTGCAACAATGCTATCAAACTGTTCTGTTGTGACATCGTCGTCCACGTATGCCACGTCCAACACCCTCTGCAAAGATTCACGGTGTGGCTCAAAATTCATCAACAAAGACAACACATATATCTTTGATGGAGTTTGAAGCAGTTGATCAACAACATTATACTCGCTCCTCTTGATGAGCCTCAGCATCTCATCACAGTCCTCTTTCAAAATGCCATGCTGGCCAACTAGGACAAGAGTTTTAACAGATTTATCAACAACGGCAGGGTCAACACCCTTCACAACAAGTGTCGGATTCGAAGAAGAAGAAGTCCCCACAGGACCGGCAGGATAAACAGTAGTAGTTCTCACAACCTCTTCGTGGGGTTTCGGCGGCGCCGAGAAAACACAACCGCTATGGGTCACACCACTAACGTCTGATATACTTACAACAGAAGCGGAGGGCAACGACACTTCCTTCCCATCTTCGAGCATTACTGCATTGTACCTGTACGGAACAGCTTTATCTAATGAATACGGGACAGGGCCCGCTGGCTTGATTACAAGAGATGGAGAAACCTTCTTCTTGCTGCCATCATATTTGACAACAATAGGCTCTGGTATTCTGAATACAGGAGATATAACATCAACTTCATCCTTATTGCGATTCTGAAGTATCTCGATCATTCCCTGATCCAGGATCTCTTGGATGTCCTTCCCGACTTGGCGACATCCTCGCTCGTTGACAGTGCACACCTGGCACCTGTCATGGTCATGGTCATAATGATTGTATCCACATAACAGTTTATGCATCTTGACTAAAGATTGTCTGATATGACTGATATACAGGACTTTATATTTGCCAGGGCAACCCTGGACCATGTTCACAGCAGCTTTGCCATGCTCGGGCAATGGGTTCTTCTTTACATTAGGACCTACATCCTCGAAAAACAAAATCCCACTTCTAACAAGGTCTTGAACCTTGGTCTTCAGGGGATAGCAGTTCTCCACATCATGTTCGGGAGCACCGAAATGATATACACAATGCAATTCTGGCTTGTACCACCACTGAGGGTTGGTTGGTACAGCAGGTGGGTCACGTGGAGTGATTAGCTTTCTATCTATTAAAGACAGATAGAGTTCAACATAGGTCATTGGAATTGGATCAAAAGTGACCATCTTCCTATCGTAGTTGGTGCTGGTATTGGTGTTGTTTCGAGGCTGGTAGGCCTGCTGTTGTGGAAGATGATGTTGTTGTTGATATTGTTGAGGTTGTTGTTGATAATGTTGAGCTTCCCTGAAGGCAGGTGCTATATGAGCCACCTGGTGCTAGTTACTGGCAGGGCGAACAGTCTTCCTCTTCACAGAGGGTCTTCGTTTGATATGGGAAGACACGGCATGTGTCTCTCCCTCTTTATTCTTTGCAAAACCCCCATAACGCTTTGTAGAAGAGCCTTCATCTCTAGATAGACATCCTTCACGGACTCCTTCCTCTAGCCTCATCCCTATATTCATCATTTCGGTGAAGTCCGAGGGAGCACTAGCTATCGTTCGTTCGTAGTAGAAAGAGCTTAAAGTCTTTAAAAAGATCTTCGTCATTTCTTTCTCTTCGAGTGGTGGCACAATCTGAGCGACCAACTCACGCTATCTCTGGGCGTACTCCTTAAAAGTCTCCTTCTCTTTCTGGACATCGCCCTTAGCTGGTCCCTATCAGGAGCCATATCAACATTGTACTTATATTGCTTGACGAAGGCTTCGCCAAGATCATTGAAGGAGCGGATGTTTGCGCTGTCCAGACCCATGTGCCATCTGAGAGCGGCACCGGACAGGCTGTCCTGGAAGTAGTGGATAAGGAGTTGATCATTCTCGGTCTGTATCGACATGCGAGCGTACATCACAAGATGGCAGAGAGGGCAAGTGTTTCCCTTGTACCTTTCAAAGTCAGGCACTTTGAAATTAACATGGATCTTGACGTTAGGCACAAGGCACAAGGCACAAGGCACAAGGCACAACTCAACAGCAAATTTACCAAAGAGGTATTTCCCTCTTAAAGTCTTCAGTACCATGCATAGCTCAAGGAATTGGTCGTTCATGGCGTCCATCTTCTCATAAACATCTGGGCCCTCAGATGGCTCAGAATCATAGATGGTGTCTTCGACTCTAGGTAAAGTGTGCACAACGGGAGGTGGCACAGCAAGGACCGGGATAGATGTCGGCAGAGAAGCGAAGGTTGGAGCAAGACCTTCAGGCACAAAGTTAGCAGGCATTCCCCAAGGGAGCCCGACTGGCATATTCGGCGCAAATTGAGCAGTGGCGGCAGGCACAGTTGAGGAAGCTACCTCTGAAATAACCATCCTCTAGGGAGAAGTTGCAGGTGTCGGAGAAGATTGGCTCTGAGCAGCCAACACTGACTCCATCATGGCAATCAACCTAGCTACCTCCTCTTTCAGTTCTCTGTTCTCTTGTTCTAGATGATCCATCAGCTTGGGAAGATTTGCCCTGGTGTTATACCGGTGCGTCAGCTTGTCTTCAAAATAAATGAAGAACAAAGAGTTAGACCACTGATCAAGAAGCTCTAAACAAAACCTGCTTATGCATATGATGCATGCAATGCTTGTGCATATGATTTATTTTTATTTGAGGAACTTTATAGCGATCTATTTGCAAATATTTGGAAATATTAATCTTTTTAGACATATATGGAATACTCATAGCAATAATATTTGGAAAAAAATTTACACCAATGAAGAAGTACAATACAAGACAAGAAGAAAAGGAGAATAAACATCCTATGGAACCCTAGAAGCAATCGTCCAAAGCTCTCGAGACCAGAAGATAGGCTGCACGAAGCCTTTTCACCTCTCTCTCATAAGCTGCTTCCATATCTGCCTTCTCCTTGGCGTGTCGATCATACTTCCTCTTCCAATACCTGGATGACTGAGGAAGAAGAGAAGTAACTACATCATCAGGCTCATCGATAACCTGATGCTCCAGAAATTCTATCGCAACATCCTTATCTCTGAGTTGCTGAAGTAATTCCTCTCGCTCACGGACCCAAGCACACAAACAGTCTTCATCTCTCAAATCCTCTACTCCTTGGTTAGGGAGGGTTGAAGGCCAAACCATAACCATAGGGGTAGGTCTCGGATAGTCATAGGGCATGCGGTACTCAGAAGCTCTCCTCCTCACCCAAGAGGTGTAGGGTTCCAAAGCAATACAATTCTTCGGACCAAGCTCTTTCCTTCCTTTCCTATGAATCTTATGCCAAGCGTGGACTATCCTGCCCTTCAAGTTCTGGGGATCTTTACCCTCTTGAAAGAACACACCTTCTAACATGTACCAAGAAGAGGCACATTGGAGAATTCACCACAAGAGTCAATAATCTGGACACCATCATACACACGGTTATACCAAAAGATATCATCATTAGTGAGAGACATAAGTCTCGTAGACCACCGTAGACACCCTTTGTTCTCCTTGAAGGCAAGCGTCTGTGGCAAGTGCGAAATAAACCACTTGTACAACAAAGGCAAACAGCACACAATGGTACCACCACCCTTTGCATTCCTCATATGCAAAGAGAGATAAGTGTAACCCAACAGAGTCGGAACGGGATTAAGAGTAGAGAAAATCCTAATAGCGTTCACATCCACAAAGTTGTCGATGTTGGGGAATAACACTAGCCCATAGATGAGAAGTACAAATATGGCTTCAAAGGCGTCCTCACTCATGGCCTTCCCAAACAGAGTAGCTTGGGCAATGAGAAAATCATATGGGAGACCTTGAATTCCACCTTTGGTAGTCATATGAGCACCAATATCAGATGCATCTATATGAAGCAGATCAACAATCTCTTGGGAAGAAGGAACCCTCTCCAAGCCACTGAACGACAACTGATCCAAGATAGGTATACCCACAAGATAGGCATACTCCTCAAGCGTAGGCAAAAGCTGGAAATCCGGGAAAGTGAAGCAACGGTACAAGGGATCATAGAACTGCACCAATACACTCATCAGACCTTCATCCACCTGAGTAGAAAGAATAGACAGAAGCTTCCCATGGCGGGCTTTGAACTCCAAGGGATCTAATACATAAGATGTCAAACTCCTTAACTCTTTCAAGTCGGGTAGTCTGAAACTGTACTTCTTCGTATTCCTTCTTTGCTTATCCATGTCTGAAAATTTGCAAATGAATGCATGAATGCAACAATCACACTCAAGGATCAAGCAAGTCACGGCACACAAAGGTCACGGGATGGATCATGTTATCCTCAATATCAATCATCAATTTCGGTGGATTATGGTTTACACCTTATCAACACCCAAGTTCCATTGATATTGAAGATATACGAGAACGGATCAACCGCGAATCAAGGGTTTGTTGCAAGTCACGAGCATAGAGTCTCGGTTAAGAACCACCCAAAGGGAGTGTACTATGGTTAAACCTGACAATTATGTTCTAAAAAGGTCCCCATAGTCATCATCTCATCTTTCGGATATTATTGGCTAAACGACTACTCGTATTCCGAAAATATTCTCAAGAGAGACTCTTATGACTGTAGTATCGCGTAACAATCGTATCAAATCTTACACTTGAACGATCTTCGCACTACATCCTAAAATAGGCCAAGATGGGCTAGGTAATCTAAGGTCCTTGGCTTCTAAGATATATATTGGAAAGAGTAATGCCTAACCACGACTACTTGTGTGACATTATTGATCCCAATAAGACCTCCACCAAGTGAACGGGCTTGCAAGTCAACTTGCTAAGGAATAACTCCACACAAGTCAACAAGACTATGCCATTCTCCTATCATAAGTGCACTCGAGTTCGGGTATAGAACTCATCTTACAAGAAACCACCAAGCATACAAGTAATCGATGTATATCAAGCAAATCATACATGACAAACAATACAGTCATCCCAAATTTGCACAAAAATATATCACAAGTAAATACAAACATACAATACAACAAAGGTAAAAAGTAGGCTAAGCCCACTAGGAAAGACATACCATTCCCCAACAGAGTCGCCACTTTTCTGTAGCGGGTATTCGTTACCTTATGATTTATTGACTAAATCAAAAGTAAGCATACAATTCGAGTCACCACCGCACTTCTATTTATCCAAAGGAAAGGTTAGAAAGCGAACAAAAACCAAGAAGTTTTATCATCTCAAAAACTAATAAAAATGTCAGAGATCTGGGTAAGGGGGTTGGTTATGCAGTGGGAAGGTTTTAAGCACCCAAAACATCCTTAGTACTCAATGAGAGCCCTTTTTGCAAAGTGTATCGTAGGTTGGTATTTGTGAAAATATTTGTGCAAACAAGATTGGGGAGATGAGAAAAGAATATACATATTATTTACAATTTTGTTGTTTGAATGGATGAACCCATTGCCTACGTACCATCACAAAGGTAGGATCAAAAACCTCGTAGTTCGGGGTAAAAATCTCAAAAGATTGGTGAATTGATTCATCAAAAGCCTTAAGGTCTTTTGTTATCAAAGGGAGAAAACTCAACCTAAATCAACAATCCACCATGTGAGGAGAGCTTCAACATACTAGTGAGGGATCCACCCTATAATAAGTATAGAAGACTTATAGTCCAATCACTAAGGATAAGGTGAGGTTTACATCAACCACTATGATAACTCAAACCTATGGCTAATGTTTATGAAAAAGGTTTTAACAAAGATGGCTATTGGAACCACAAAAACAACTTGAAGTGAGTTGCATTTACAAGTTAGAAGTATTTGCAAAATGAGGTCAAAGTTGACTTAATGTTTATTCACAATGAGTATTAATGAAAAGAGTTTGAAAAATCAAAGGCATATGGCCTAGGTTTCTAATTTTAAAACAATGTCAATGTTTACACAAAATGAGTTTGACTTGGGTTAGAGTGGAGAGAAGAAGAGAAGGGCTAGTCCTAAACATGCAAATATGAGAGAATAGATACAACCCTTGGAGTTCCTTTCTTGAGATCATAAAGATGATTCAAGGTGCTCCTTTACTATGGACTTAGCAATTAACTCAAGCAATCAAACAAATATTCAACCGAGTTCCTAGGATCTCCATTTTGGCTTGTCTCTCTTAACTTGGCTATTCATGACAATGGTCCTTCTTACTATCTCAAGATTGGAATCCCTATCACACAAGAACAAACAATCAAAAGGTTCACAATGCAATAAGAGGAATGGACAAAGAACGAGTTTAGATGAGGGGTCCTTTGAAATCAACTTTTAAGATTAGGCATTCTAAAGGCATGAGACCTAGTTGCTCTTCAACAAATTTAGCATTCTAAAGGCATGAGGCCTAGTTTCTCTTGAACTCCATTAAGCATAGGTAAGGTCCTAATTCTAAGTTCTTTCTCCTTTTTGCATTGGGTTCACACAAACAAAGACAAAACAAACACAAAGCCAAATATATTTATATACAATAATGAGCTCAAGTGAGCAAAAGGAAAATTACATAAACATAAAATATGAGCTCAAGTGAGCAAAAGGAAAAGGCAATATGAATAAATGAGCAAGAAATTAAATTGCATTAAAGTAAATTGCAAGAATTTAAATGCTTGAATTAAAAGTTAGTAATTAGCAGTTAGTGTTAGTGTGTCATAAGACAATTTAGCGCTATGTTAAGCAATCGTAAGTGGACTAATGTAGTAGTCACGCCTATCTGAGGTCAATCAATAAAACTATAGGCAAACAAACACAAGTTAGAGATCATGACTAGTAAGTCAAGCTCCTACAACTTGCCATGCCAAAAGAAAAGAAGGAAAGACCTTGTATGGGTTTTAGGTTTTTTGCTTGACCAAGAAGCAACCTATCTTGGACACAAAGCAACTCACTTGATCTTTGATCAAGTTGAGTTTGATTTGGATCAAAGAAGGTTAAGCCTCTCATATGTCAAGGCTAACCACAAATCATTAACTCATTGGCCAAAATAAAAAGAAGAAGATGAAGATGAAATGAAATGGACAAAAATGAGAATTCAAATGCCATAATCAAAACACAATGATCAAATGTGAATGAAATCATCATCAACCAATGTAAAACAGAAGAGAAATGAAGATTAGAAGTCAACAAAGTCACACATATTTTTTGGTATTTTTGGAATTAAAATAAAACATAAAATAAAATGAACAAAGTACGGTCAAACTTCAAATTCAATTCAAATCAACTTGAACAAGTCCAATTGAATCATCACAAGTCTAACATGGTCAAACAAAGTTTGACAAATTTTCTCAACATTTTTTGAAAACAGAAACTATTTTAAAACAATTAAAAACAAAGAAAAATAACACAAATGAATTAAAATTTCAAATAAATCTCAAATCAATTAAGAAATTGATGAGAATATTTTTCATAGACTTATCATCATCCATGTGTGTTAAGAAATTATTTTTGGAATTTTTGGATATCAAAAAAGTATTTAAAATGAATTAAAAACTTAAAAACAAAATAATTCACATTAATGGAATCACAAAAATAATTAAAAATCAGATTATGAAACTAGATTTTAAAAGAAATTTTTTGCAATTGTTCTCATATTTTTGTGATTCCAAATAAAATAGTTATGAATTTTTGAAAAAAAATGGAATAAAAGAAAATAAAACAGAAATATAGAAAATGTGAAAAAACCAGGAGCGCATGATCCATTTCATTAAATGACGTGGACGCAATCAAAGGCTCAGAGGCGCGCTTCCATGGTAGGCACGAGTCAAGCACAAAACACATTGGATTTTAAAAAGTCAAATAAACAAAAGGCCATGATTAGAACGCTGGAAGGAGATCTAAGGTGCCAGATGATTCCACGTGGGGACGGTGGTGGAAACCACCGTATTCTCTGGTGAACTTACTGTTTCCGGCCACCAGTTGCAGGTTTTCAAACCTCAACCAAAATGCATGATCCTTATACCAAAATGAAGCTGGGGTGATGTACATCACCCCTGTAACCTTGGATTATCCTCAAGATCTCTATGTAATGAGAAATCTGAGATGGAAAATCCAGGTGCATGAACTGAAGTGCTTCAAAACAGAAAATCAAAGCCACCACTAGCTTGCCTCTCACACGAGGACTTCAGAAAACAAAATGAACACAAGCAATTCACAATATATGATGAGATATAGATCAAAACAGTTGGATCATAAACCTTTGAAGTGCAACTTTAAACAACACGATCTGCTCCAATTCTTACTTCCAACTTGATCAGGAGATGATGATGATGATAGGCTTAGGAATTAGAAACTGAAGATCAACCAAGGAAGTTGAAATTCAAGTTTGAATGTGAGAAAATAAAATCAGAATTTCTTTAGTGTGGTTGGGTTTCCAATTCTGCAGAGCTTCAGGTTGAAATTAGGATGAAATTTGAATGAGGCAAGGCTCTTATTTATAGCTGAGATCCAAGCAATGATGTGCCAAACTCGTGTGCATGAAGCTTTGGGTCCTCCATGCATGGGCCTGTACAGGCGCATGTGAGGCCCAAAAGCTGATGGAAATGAATTCTGAGCTCATACCAAATGGAAATGGACGTGCAATTTGAATTGCAATTGCTTGTGCATGAAGATTCAATGTGAATTCCATATTTGGTCACAAATGTTCCCCTCGTCGAAAGTCAAACATAAAAAATCCAAACATAGGCATGTGAGTAATGGTTGGAAAGGTGTTGACATAAGGAACAAAATCTATGTTGGGAAAAAATCCATTTGGAGTTTTGAAATTTGTGAAAACTGGTCATGAAGTTTGATGTACAAAACATGCCTTTGAAAAAATTGCCAAAAATGGCCAACTTCAAGCCCATATGTTTTAATGATGCAAGCCTCAAATGAAAAACCTCCAACATAAAAGTTGTAGATATTTTCAATATGATCAATTTGGACTTAAATTTTGCATCATTTGGATTTTTGATGAGAAAGTTATGGGCACTTGAAGTTGGACTTTTTAAAGATTCAATGGTTTTGGTCCAAAGTGACCTATAATGTTTTGTATTATCACATGTGTTTCTTTTAGTATTATGAAATTTTGTCCAACATAACATTTGAATTAGACATCTTAATATTTCCAGTGCAATTAGTCTCACCTAAAAATTATAAAAAATGAAGGAGTTAGGTCCTTGGGAGGTTGACCCAAAATTAGGGTTTCAGTCAAAATGACCTATAATGTTTTGAAATGAATGATGACCTTCCAAGTTTCAAATGGATTTTTTATGAACATAAAAGTTGTTCATATGGTTCTTAAGAACATTTTTTCTCTTGGGGTAATCTTCATTTGAAAAACACATCAAAAGTTAGGTCTCAGTGGATTTCAGTTTGGTCAAATGACTTGACTGATCAACTTCTCAAGGCCAAACTCCAAATCTTGATGAATGAATGATTGAGGATACTCACATAGGATCATATATGCATAAAATAATGAATGAAAGAACTTCCATTGATTGGATTTGATCATAGTTTGAGGTTCCTTCATGAGCAAGGCACAGTTAATGCACAGTTGAATTAGGGTTTCCTTGGGAAACAAGCCTCAAATCCTTTGGTTTATCTTGATCAAAATGGAAAATTGAGATACTTTGGAAACATATATGATTATTTAGAGCTTTGGGAACCATTTTCATGCTTGATTTCATCTTCATCTGGCCACTTCACTGAGCATAAGAGCCTCCTAGGAGCAAGGCACATGATTGCTTAAGCTTCAAAACAAAACAAGTTAGTGACATATTTTTGTGCTTTTGGTTAGTAAACAAAATAAGAAAAGCAATAATATACAATTCAAGCATGCTTGGTGGTTTCAAACCAACTCACACAAGTCCCAAACCAAGGGTTAAGGAGCCACACATGTTATGATCCTTGAGGCAGTGCAATGAGCAATGATATGATGCCATGAGGGATCTTAGGGTCAAAATTAGGGTCCTACACTATCCCAGCTAGGTAAACCATCCCGACCATATCAAAATTTGGGAAGCATACTCGGCTTTAAGAATTCCGGGGTGTACACACAGTTTATCATTTTAATGTATTCTCACTCTCTTTATGTGTTATTGCATTTGTGCTCATTTAGAGTATAGATAATCAGGTACTTGAGTAGGAGCTTAAGGATGATGCCTTGTCTCTTTATTTGCTTATTGATCGAGTCTTATAGTTGGAGTAGCTCTAATACGTAATATGAGAGGAACGAGAAGTTCTTTGTTTGTCTATCTTACATATATTTTCCTTTGATTTTATTTTATGATGAACTGCTTTTCAAACTAATATTGTTGTTAAGGCATTTTATGCTGAGTATTTCATAGTTCAACTGTTTATAAAATGGTTTAAATTTTTAACTATATGTGTAAGTGACATTCTACTTGATAAAATTATGTTTTATTTGTTTATTTGTCGAGCCGAGAAGTAGCGTATTACATAGTGGTATCAAAGTTGGTCGGTCCGTCTGACCAGGTTTTGTAATGATGTTTATTCCCTAGTATGCAACGTGTGTGTGAAACATTGTTGGTGCTCGTTTGTTTTTCTAACTGCTTTCCTTTAGGAGCGGGATTGAAATATATGGGTGAGAATTTTATGCTTCTCTGAGATGTTTCAAGTGTGGAGGATTGGTTCAGCGTGCCACTGATTGGAATAGTGCAAGGTGTTCGATGAGTTAGTGTTGTTTCTTGAGTTTGTTATAGAGGAAGATTTGAAGTTTATATATTCTGAGCGTGTGTCATGATTGAATTTGGAAGTGTCTGCTATGAGTGATAGCATAGTCATTGATACCCCAACTAATGGATCAGTGACTACTTTGTTGTGTGTTTGAATTATCCTTTGACAATTTATGATAGAAATTTTGGGATTGACTTAGTTTGTTTGTCTGTAAGTCAACTTGATTTTATTCTGAGAATGAATTAGTTAGAGTTCAACCATGTGTTTATCAAGTGTTTGATAAATCAATGAAGTTTCTTGAATTTGAATAGAGTACGGAGTCGAGTTTCATGATCGCGAGGCAGGTAGAGATGTCATTGAGTGAGAGTGCTGAAGTGTTCACGTCCTTGAGTAGGGGAAGCAAAGGAATAGTTATGGATCTACCTGTGGTGTGTGATTTTCCTGAGGTGTTCCCAGATGACATCAGTGACTTGCCTCCAGAGTGTGAGGTGGAGTTTGCTATATACATAGTACCTGATACTAATCATGTGTCAATGGATCCTTATAGAATGTATGCTTTAGATTTTAGTGAGATGAAGAAGCCGTTAGAGGATTTTCTTGAGAAGAAGTTTGTTCGGTTGAGTGTTTCGCTCGGGGGAGCATCGATGTTGTATTTAAGAAGAAAGGTGGTAGCATGAGATTGTGTGTTACTTATCGATAATTGAACACGGCTATCATCAAGAATAAGTGTCCACTTACGAGGATTGATGATATGATGGATCAGTTTGTTGGTGCCTGTGTGTTTAACAAGATTGATTTTCATCCAGGTTCTCATCTGATTTGTGTGAAGTCAGACGATGTTCCGAAGACTGCATTCAGAACAAGATATGGTCACTATGAGTATTTCTTGATGTCGTTTGGTGTGTCTAATGCACCTGGAGTGTTCATAGAGTACATGAATAGCATATTCTATCCGTAATTAGATCAATTTGTGATTGTGTTCATCGACGAAATTTTGATATATTCCAAGCCTGATGAAGAGCATGTGGAACATTTGAGAGTTGTGTTGAAGACTTTTAAAGAGAGGAAGTTGTATGTGAAGTTGTCCCAATCTAAGTTATGGTTGAAGGAAGTAAGTTTCCTTGGTCATGTGATACCTAATGGTGGTATCATAATGGATCCATCGAAGATCGATGTTATGTTACAAGGGGAGACTCCAAAGTCTATTATCGAGATCAAAAGTTTTCTTGGTTTTACTGTTTATTATAGAAGGTTTATCAAAGACTTTTTGCAATTGGAATTTCCTTTAACTCAGTTAACTCGAAAGGTTCAAGCTTATGTCTAGGATGTGCACTTTTAGGAGAGTTTTCAAGAATTCAAGAGGAAATTGACGTTTTCTCCAGTTTTGATTTTGCCAAAACTAAGAGTGTCATTTGTTGTGTATTGTGATGCTTAAAATATGGGTCTAGGTAGTGTGTTGATGCAGAATCGCCAGGTTGTGGCTTATGCTTCTAGATAGTTGAGGGTTCATGAAAGGAATTATCCTACACATGAACTAGAGTTGGTAGTCGTAATGTATGTGTTGAAGATTTGGAGACATTATCTGTTTGGATCCAGATTTGATGTGTTCAGTGATCACAAGAGTTTGAAATATATGTTCAATCAGAAAGAGTTGAATATGATGCAGAGGAGATGGCTCGAATTTTTGAAGGACTACGATTTTGGTTTGGGTTACCATCTGGGTAAAGCAAATGTTATAGTTGGTGCTTTGAGAAGGAAGTTGTTGCATATGTCGATGATGATGGTTTGAGAGTTGGAATTGATTGAGAAATTCATAGACATGAGTTTGGTGTGAGAAGAGAATCTTAACAGTGTGAAGTTTGGTATGTTGAAGTTGACTAATGGTATTCTTGAAGAGATCAGAGAAGGTCAGAAAGTTGATTTGGGATTAGTTGACCGACTTGTGTTAATCAATCAAGGTAAAAGAGGTGATTTCACGATCGATAAGAATGGTGTGATGAGATTCGGAGACAAAGTTTGTATACCTGATGTGCCCGAACTTTAGAAGATTATTCTTGAGAAAGTTTCTAGCCTGCATGGTATTCCGTCGAGCATTGTGTCAGATAGAGATATGAGGTTTACATCGAGGTTTTGGCAGAGTTTACAGGAAGTAGGGGGGTACTAAGCTGAAGTTGAGTTCTGCTTATCACCCACAAACAGATGGTCATACAGAGAGGACTATTCAATCTTTAGAGGATTGATGAGAGCGTGCATTTTGAAGCAGTGTATAACTAGTACATTTAGTTATCTTTGGTTGAGTTCACTTACAACAACAGTTTCTATTCTAGTATTGGAAAGAAACCCTTTGAGGCATTGCATGATAGGAAGTGTATGACATCATTATGGTGGTATGATTCGGGTGAGAGTGTTGTGCTTGGACCTGAGATAGTTCAGAAAACTACTGAGAAGATCAAAATGATCCAAGAGAATATGAAAACTTCGCAGAGTCTTCAGAAGAGCTATCATGACAAGAGGAGGAAAACTCTTAACTTCCAAGAGGGAGATAACGTGTGCTTGAGAGTTTCTCATGTAAATGGTGTTGGTTGTGCGTTGAAGTCTAAGAAGCTTATGTCGTGTTTCATTGGTCCGTTTTAGATTCTTCAGAGAGTATGAGAGGTGGCCTACTATTTACCGTGAAAATTGGTAAACAACCGCTGGTCTTCCAAATTAAGGATACTTTGGTTACTCACAGGATCAACCAGATTGATCCTAGGACATGTGTTATTGTTTAAAATTGTATTTGAATATAGATGAATACTTCGACAGTATTCATGTATGAAGATTGTTTGTTTAAAGCGTTTTCAAAGGGATAAATTGCAGAATATAAAGAAAGTGTATTAAAAGAGTTTGATAAATGACTTGCAATAAAATATAAATTATGGACAAAAGGTATAAATAAAATTTGATTGATATAAAGAAAGTGGTGTTATCAAACATACATTCTCAATTATACTTGTTTCTCACTCCTCTTAAATACTTTGAGTAATTCTGAGTAATCGTACAATAATTGAACACCCTGAAATCCTAACACTAAGACTCCTATATATACTAAATCGAAATAACCGTTACCAACGGCTTTTCTCCCAGGCAATGATACATCGCACTCGGCATGTCTTCAATTCATGATAACGCTCCACACGTATTTTCTTCAAAACTGGATAAGAATGAAATACGGTTATCCCTCGTTCATTCAAATTCAAACATGTGCCGAACGCAACCTTTTGTCGAAATATCATTATGAACTTTGAAGCATTTCTAAGTCTTACAACAATCCCCTCTTACACAAGGTAAAGTTCAACTGACTTTCTCATATCATGTTCTTTATGTCAAAGTCAAAAATATCTTCAAAAGTATTCTCTTTTCTTCGCTTATTAGCTCCATCCTTACGTCGAAATTTCCAGCTAACAAATTCCCCCAAAAAATTTCTTTTTCGACATAACGAAGAAAAGGGTAATTTTTGACAATCCAATTCGACGTCACAAACGGTTCATCTTCTATGATGTCACAGACATAATGACAACTTTTGCAAAATGTCGCCTTAAAACCCACGTGAGGACCTTTAGGTAATCATCACGTCTCCTAGCCACTAGGAGATCCTGGCCAGCCTTTAACTGCTACCGTTCATCATGGCCATTTTAACTGATATGTGTCCCACTTTCTTTTCACCCATTAATGCTCAGCAAAAACCGCTTCCATTTCAGCAACTTATAAATAGGTATACTTAACACTTTTTCCAACTTTTTATATCCTGAGCTTCCTCAAAAACGATTTCTTCCACTCTTCATCTTCCTCAAACAAAAAAACCCATTTTACTTCTTTCTTCAATCTTTCTACAATAATGGAGTCATCCACAAAAGCTACCAAGGAATCAACCAAGAACATAAAAGATTCTAAGGAATCTCAAGGTCTTCCTCTTGCTGACAGGATTTTAAGCCTAAATACTATGGGTAATCAACAATATGTTCGAGAACCTCTTACTGAAGAACAAAGGAGAATTTTTCAATCACGGGTATTGATTCCTATTTCTATCTCTGGAAAAACGCATGCAATGTTAGGACCTTTATCAAATCCAAATGTTGATCATAATAAGCTCAAGGAATATTTCCCAATTTACCATAGGTATAAACCCATAGCTTGCGCTAAAAAACCTAAGGTTAGTGATGAAACCCATATGAGGAAAACCCCAACCTAGATAATCAGGGCAACCCTTCGACCGACAAACCCATTAACCTAACATATATGAATAGTGGTTTTAGGGTCTTTCAATCCTGTCCTTTATTTAGGGACCCCTCTGATTATTTAGGCTGGTTGGAAAAGATAGAGAAGAATAAATCCCAAGTATGGAAAGAAATGGGTATTTTCGACTTAATACAATTGTGAAAATAGGACCTGGATATTGCCAAACTATATTAGTTTCTTCCCTATACTTTTAGGATAGTACTCACCATACTTTTCACCTCCCTTGTGGAATGATGACGCTTACACTCTTCGACATACCTGCCATCATAGGGCTTAAACCCATTGATGAAACTTATGATCCAGATTTTCTGTCCAAAGACACAATTGGTTTCGACACCTCTAGAGCCGCCTTTACCACACAAATATCCTATTACCATGATCAGGATATTGACAAAGTCTCTGACACATAGCACATTGCCTTTCTTGATTTGTGGTTGTCTCGTTGTGTTTTTTGCTCGAAGTCTTTCCAAGTAGCAAAGAAATTCCGTACATTGGAAAACCAACTTCATGTTGGATGCAACATATGCCTCAGCGAAATAAATTTAGCCAACCTTTATGAATCTACAGGTGAAGGTGTAACTTCCCTTAAAAACATCCAAACAAAAGGGAACTTGCTACTTTTTGGCCCCTTCTGGATGCTATAATTATGGTTGAATGCTAGTTTTGAAGCATGTCTTCCAACTCACAACCCTATCGACGCGGATGATAATGCAGAGAAGATTAGGAGAGTCGAAGGGACGCGCTTAGCCATGTTAACTCCAAGTGATGAAGGTCGAAACCTTCAACAAAGCTTCACCAACTACGTGATGATGTTCTATAAGCGCTATAACTTCACTTCAGCTATGGCTCCTTTTGCCTCAAGAACGTGCAGTCCTGAGTGGTTCACAAGTAAATTCCCTTCCCTGTTGAAAGATAAAGAAGCTGAATCAATCGGTATTTGGGAAGCATTTCTTACTCCCAGGGTATTCTCCCTAAGGCTTAACCAATCGAAAAACCAAGTTACCCTTATAGCATACCAACCAAATCTTGTCGCACGACAAATTGGTCTCATTCAGATCCTTCCAAAACCTCTTTATGATAAAAATAATTCTCTCCTTCTTTACAATGCAATCCACACTAAGGCTACCAGTAGCAGGCAAATAGCTAGATATGTTGGCTAAACAAAACTTACTCAAATCGCCTTCAAACCTTACTTTCTATGTACTCGTGAATTCGACCTTTGGTGGCGTGATTACAACTCTGAAGAAATTTTTAATGTTTCTGCATTCCATCACCACCTCACCAAAGCTTTCACTTTTGTGCAGGAGAAGGTTAAGAAAGGTATTTCGACTCACATCAAAGATATCCAAGCATTCCAAAAGTACTTTGAAACTGCCTATAGACTTGATGATCTTAGTCGAACCGATTGTGATGCAGCAGGCACTTTGAAGGAATAATTTATCAAAAAATGGAATTTTTAAAATTACCTTTGTACGTTAAACCTGAGCAATGGTACAAAACTGCTATTAACATGTATCCTCCCAAATTCCCTCGATTGCCAAGTGTTGAATTTGGTGGGGCTTTTAGCCCTCCATTTCCAGACTGGTTCGTCTACGGAGACTTTGAAAAATCCTTCGACAAGAATCTCAGAAAAAGGCTAACCAGGTGGTTTTGACTAAGCACAACTTGGACAGTTTCAAAAGGCACCTTCATATTGGCATAGAAGACATTCACATAGAGTCTGAAATCTATGAAGGTGTGGAATGGGAGGTTTTTCGACTCACTTCTTCTCTTGATTCTTCTCATTTCTTTATCTTACAATAATTTTGTTCTTTTTTCAGCTGTAAAAAATTCGTCCAAGAAAGCTGCCCCCATAGCAAAAAAGTCCATCGAAGCAAGAGAGGAAGATGCCAGTAAAGCAACAACAACAAAGGTATATATATTTTTATATATTGACACATTTTATTTATGTATTAACTTCATATTTCTAATCATTTGAACTCTCTTTTTTCCTCGGAATAGCTGAAAACCACCACTAACACCCAAGAAAAGAAAAGAAAAGAAAAAGAACCTGAGGTTGAAGAAATCGAGTCTGATGACGATGACCTCCTCCATACACTTCTAAACCAACCAAACAAAGAAAGAAGAAACAATTGAAGCTTCAAGATTCTCCTTTCCAGCCAAAGGTAAAAATAAACAAGGCAAAGAAATCTCCTACCCCAAAAATACCTGGGGCTGAAATTGAGCCAAAGTTGAAGAAAACTCCAGAACAAATGTAGAGTGATAACTCTAGTCCTAGGTCTGAAGGCCCTAAGGTAAAATACTTCACCTTAAATTTTGAATAATTAATTGCATCCTCTTTTACTTTCGACACGCACAACTTTTTTCTTATTTTCAGGCTGCTGTAGGAAGTTCCAAACATCCAATAGTCGAACCAATTGTCGTCACGATCCTCCCTGAAAGCAGTGGTGCTCCCACATATCATCCCACAACTCCTCTTGACTCCGACAAAGGGTCTATGGGCGAAGTAAACAATCCTACTGCAGAAATGCAGGAAGATTCTCCACCGAAAACTATCACTCAACATTCCCATACTAGTGGCTCCGGACATGGGGATGAACAAGATGAAGATGCCCCTGTGGAAAAAGATGCAGAAATGCAAGATGGTGGGGAAATTACTAAAGACAAATCAGAAGATGGTTCCCCCAAAACTAGCCAAGGTATTGGTGGTCCTAATGACGAAGAAGAAGGGTATCAATCCATGTTTAACTTTGACGTAGAACCCCCCAGAGGACAAGGATGAGGAACGAAAATATGATGGTAATGAGGATGAGGAATGAAAATATGATCGATAAACACTAGAACAGCCCAAGACCAATCCGAAAACTGATGATGCCAAAGACACCACAAAACCTGCAACTGCCACTGCCACTACGCTATCTCCTGCAGAGTTAGAAGTGCTAAAATGAAGCAGACCGCTGGAATATCTGAAGGCTATTATTAGTGTTATGGGTAGTTCGTTAGAGAAAAGTTACAACACTTTGACAGTGTTAGGGGGCCAAACTACAAGCCAGTCTGGTAACGAAGTGCTCCAGAAACTTAAAGAAAAAGCATTCGACATTGATCTAGTCCAGATTTTAGAGAATGATACTTCTGCCTCCTACGTGATTAAAGACCTCCTAAAACAAATCAATGTCGTACATACTTCTCTAAAAGTCGCAGATCTTGTCATGAATTTGAGCCTGATGATTGATTGTGTTGTTGTTGACCTTACTCGAATAAGGGAAACCTCAAACAAAATTCTAAACAAATTAGAAACCCAAACAAGAGCATGGGAAGCAGCCGTTGAATCCATTGCAAAATGTGATGAGTTGGAGAAGGCTTCTGAGAAAATTAAGAAGGAGGTCGAAGCCTATGACAAAAACATTGAAGCTTGGGAGCAACAAATTAAAGAGTTGCAAACCAAAATCATCAAGGCTAACGAGCACAAAGAGAAACTCCTAAAACTGGATGGAGATATGTTGGCGAAAGAAGTTCAAATTGGCGTGCATCATGTGTAAATGGCCCAAAAGCTGGGAGAAGAAATTGACACTCTTACTTGTCACAAATCTGGCTGAGAATGACGCTTACAACTTCAGAAGTCAAAGTACCGGAAGATGAAAGAATCTCTCCCATTTTGAATTGGTCGAGTTTATTTGAAGTGTTTGTCTCCTGCGCAGTTTAATTCTAATGTAATAATTTTTAGCCCTTTGTGGCTCTTTATGTAATGACTTAGCCATTTTGGCAATCTGTCCAATTTGATTTTTACCATTTTGGCTTCGACTATTATGCATGAATTACTCTTTCGTTATTTTTATCTCTTGAAGTGCAGGCTTATATTTCTTCAAATATTTTCCATTTACTCTCAAGAGCCTTTAGTCTTTAGCCAATTCTTCAATTTCGTATGCGCCATTTTAAAAAACATGAATAATTTGAAAAGGGCCTTCCCACATAAGGGACCATTTTCCAAATGTTCTATATTTTTGATCCATGGGTAAAATCACTTTCCACACTAGATCTCTAGTCGAAAATAGTTTAACTTTAACCTTTTTGTTGTACGATTTTTCTACTCTCTTTTTATGCCTTTTAATAATTCTAAGACATTTAATCTTTCTTCGTCTAAACCAACTAATTCATCCAACATCATTTTCCAGTAAGACTCAGATGGAATTTCATGGTGTCTTCGAATTCTTGTTGACTAGAAGTAGATTTCGACTTGGCAAAACTGCATCATGACCATACGTTAGCCGAAAAGGTGTAACGTTTATAGCCTCTTTAGGGGAGGTTCGACATGCCCATAAAATATGGTACAATGTCTTATGCCAATTCCTTGGCTTCTTCCCCACATGCTTTTTAATTAACCCAGTTACTACCTTATTCGCTGCTTCGACCTGACCATTAGCCTGGGCATAATAGGGTGTAGACGTCAATGATTTGAACCTCATTTCCTTAGCAAACTCCTGGACTTTTTGACCAGTGAAAAATGATCCTTGATCTGTTGTGATAGTTTTTGGGATTCTGAACCTGTAGATAATATGTTTCTGGATGAATTCGATTACAACTTCTTGGTCCATATTCGTTAAAGGTATAACCTCAATCCACTTAGTGAAATAATATATACCCACTAGAATGTATCTTTGACCTTTAGATAACGTTGGTAGAATTTCTCCAACTAGGTCCAATGCCCAACTTCTAAAAGGCAAAGGCTTCACAATGAAGTGAAGTTCACTTGCAGGGACATGTTGTATGTCTGCATGCACTTGGCACTCTTGGCACCCTTTAGCGAATTCCATATAATCTTTAAGCATGGTGGGGCAATACATTCCTTATCAAAATAATAACCACTTTATCTTATGACCCATCTGATGTGCCCCACATGCCCCACTATGGACACTAGAGAGGGTTATGTATGCCTCAGATTCACTAAGGTATTTAAGTAAGACTCCTTCAGGTGTCTTCTTGAATAATTCGTTTCCCATAAGAATATAACTTAAAGCATAATACCTTACTTTTTGTTGAGTAGATGCTGTTGGATTTTCTAAATATTCTACTATTGGCTTTCTAAAATCTTCGTCTACCAAATAGTCTATTGCTAGAATCTCAAAATTCTCTTCGTCAGCATATCCTAGCTTTGTTGCCTCCAAATATGATGGGGATAATCTGGTTGACACGACTCTTCCTCTAACCTTGATTACATTTATACCCATAGGAAATTTGAGCTAAGTCACTGACCTCTTGATTCTGAAGTCGAGGTATGTGTCGAATGTTTACCATTTCAAATTCACGTAAGAGTCTGCTAGCTATCACAAAGTACATAATTAGATTTTCTTTAACACATTTGTACTCCTTTGTGATTTGTTTTATTACTAACTCTGAGTCTCCCATTATTTCGACTCGAGTTGCCCCCAATTCCAACAAGATCTCAAGGCCGGTTATCAAAGCCTCATACTCAGCCTCATTGTTTGAACAAAGGCCTTCGATCTTGTACTTAATTTTTTTTGGAATTCTGTTAGGAGAAATAATTAATACTCCCACACCCGTCCCATCCTTATGACTAGAACCGTCGAAGTATAACTTCCAAGGCTTAAACTCCAGCTAGTTTAGGGATTTTTCGACTATGGAGTGGTCGACTATAAAGTCTACTACCACTTGTACCTTAATATCCTTTAAAGGCATGTAAGTTAAAGAATACTCAGTTAAAGCCAATGCCCATTTACCAATTCGACTATGTAAGATAGGTTTAGATAACATATGCTTAATAACGTCGAAATGAGACAAAACATACACATCAATTGGCTTAATATGATGCTTTAATTTTGTACATGAGAAATATAGACATATGCATAATTTTTTGACTACACTATATCTAGTTTCTGCATCATTGAGAACTCTACTAAGGTAGTAAATGGCCATTTCGACGCCATTTTCATCCTCTTGAGCCAACATGCTTGCTAAAGTTACATCAGATGCAGATTTGTGCAATCTCATACTTCTATTCCTACAAGGAGGTGATAGAATTGGAGGATGCACAAGGTAGTCTTTGATCTTGTCGAAAGCCTCCTGTTACGCTTGCCCCCATTCAAAGCTTTTCTGCTTTAGTCAAAGTAGAGGTGAGAAGGCTTGAGTCTTGCCACTTAAGTTCGATATAAACCTCCTTAAGAAGTTGATCTTGCCTAGCAGCGACTGTAGTTCCTTATTTGTTGATGGAGCTTTCACTTCCATGATGGCCTTGGTCTTGTTCTGGTTAATTTTGATCCCCTTTTTATGAACACAGAAATCACACTTAAGAGGATTCATTTTTAGACCATGTTTCCTCATTCGTTCGAATGATTGTCGAAGATGGTCTATATCACTTTTTGCTGAAATGGACTTGACCACAATAACATCAATATATATTTGCATGAACATTTCGATAAAATCATGGAAAATGGAATACATTGCCCGCTGATAAGTTGTCCTAGCTTTTTTTAGGCCAAAAGGCATCACTACCCATTCGTAGGTGCTTAAGGCTCCGGTACATCGAAATGCCGTTTTGGCACATCTTCGTCAGCAATGAAGATCTGGTTATATCCAGAATATCCGTCGAGCATGCTAAGATACTCGTGTCATGCTGCAGAATCTACTTGCATTTCCTCCACATGCATTGGATACTCATCCTTTGGGGTTGCAGCATTCAAATCTCTGAAGTCAATGCAAACCCTCAAAGTACCGCTCTTTTTAATAATTGGTACAATATTAGCAATCCATTCGACATACCTGGTGGTGCGGATGAAATTGCATCTAAGAAGCCTTTCGACCTCTTCTTTGCTCTTCGACAGAACTTCAGGTGCAAAATGCCTCAGGGTCTGCTTGATGGGATTTTTTCCAGTCTTTATTGGCAGCTTCAGTTCGACCAGATATCTGCTTAAACCGGGCATTTCATCGTAATCCCATGTGAAGCAATCTTTGTACTCCTTCAGCAACTAGATCACTTCGATCTTGAGTTTCAGGCTGATGTTGGCACTTACGTATATTGGCCTTTTGATCCCCCATTTCCCCAAGTCGATCTCTTCTAGAGGATCTTGCTCTAGCATCTTTGTGTTATTTACCAGTGGATCCTTTTCGAAACCCAAAGGCTCGTCATCATAGATGGCGTCGAGCCTCTGACCTTGCACTTCGTCTTGAACCTTATCAGGTGGTTCTGGATCAAAGTCCTTAACAAGACCCTCAAAATGCATTTCCTTCTTTTTGGCTTCGACAACCATGTATTTGACTTCGGCCTCTAAGGCCGCCTTTAGTTTGTTTTCGGCTATATAAGTCGAAATCCTTTCTAATGTATCTGTATCAGACATCATCGTCGAATTCGCTTCCCCAATCCATTGGTTGGATACCTTCCGTACCTCCATAACCCAAGTCTTCTTCACCTACGACTTCTCTATATCATTGAAAGCCATGGGTTTGTAGCGGTGTATTCGTCGCTATATGATCTATCGATTAAATCATAAGCTAAGAGATACATTGAAATTTTCGAGTCGCCACCGCACTTTTATTTATCCAAAGGATTGGCTAAAAAGCGAACAAAAGCCTAAGAAGTTTTACACGTAGAAAACTAATAAAAGATCAGAGAGTCTGGGTAAGGGGTAAATTACGCAATGGGAAGGTGTTAGGCACCCACTACGTCCTAGGTACTCCTAGGGAGCCCTTTTCACACTTGTTGTAAAAGATTGCTATTTGTTATGACATAAATATTGTGCAAACATGATTGGGATGATGAGAAGAGAATATACATTTTTTATTGGGTTATTGGGTTAATTATTTTTGTGTTATTGGGTTCGAACGGATGAACCCGTTGCCTACGTACCTTCCATCAAAGGTAAGGATCAGAACGCCGTAGTTCGGCTAAAAGATTTCCAAAAGTTGGTGGATTCAGTTTTAAACACAAGCACTGAGGCTTTTCATTATCAATGGGAGAACACTCGACCAAAAACAACATCCACCATGCGAGGATAGCTTCGACGTACTAGAGGGGTTAGCCCTGTTTGAAGTACGGAAGTCTTACTGTCGACTCACTAAGGATAGGCAAGATTTACATCAACCACAAAGATAATTGAAACCTATGGCTAATGTGAAAAGATTAACAATGGACAGAGCCAAAACAAGTGAATGAGTGATGTTAATTGATTGTGATTATGAAAATGTGAAGTCAGAGTATGATTAAGATTGATTCGAAAGAAGTATTATGAAAATGGAGTTTAAAAAGGTCAAGGACTTGAGGTCCAGGTTTTTAGTTAGAAAACATGAAGATGTTTGCACAACACTTATGTCAAGTTTAAAAGGTATAGTGTGAAAAGGTTTAGGACATAATGAATGATGAATGGATGAGGATGTATAGTAAAACTTCTTAGAGGGTTCACTTCTTGAAATCATATGGGAGATGATTCAAGTGTGGCCTTTGGAATAGGAATGGATAATAATAAACAAACAAAGCAAAGGCGGATATCGGATGCCAATCAATGGTCTTATACCAATCTCCTAAAACAAAATGGGATATCAGAAGCCACTCTATGGACTTACACTAATCTCCACAGGCAAATAAATAAAAGCGGATACCGGATACCAATAGATGGATTTATACCAGTCTCCTAAAACAGAAATGGATATCAGATGCCACTCAGTGGACTTACACCAATCTCCTCAAAAGAAAACAAGAATGAGAAATGGAAGTTAACTGCCAATCTGTCTGGACTTAGGTTAACTCCACAGTATGGTCCTAGGAAATCCAATGCCACATCACAGGGACTTACAATGGATCCTCACATACAAGAACAAAAGCAACAATATGATCACAGGAATGCAAATGCCAACTTACAGGGACTTACAATTGCAACCTCTCATACAAACAGATGAACAAACTATGATCACAGGAAAGCAGATGCCAACTTACAGGGACTTATAACTGTATCCTCACATACGAACAGATAAACAGAAGATATGAGTGACCAATGAGGTCTTACACTCTATCCTTCCATGTCATAGGAACAAATGCCACAGCAATGGACTTACAATTGTCCTCAATGGGCAAACAACAATGATAGCATCACAAAGATAAATGAGATGATCATGCATTAATGGCAATTGATGATGATAGATGCATAACATATAAGCAAGCAAGTGCATATGAAGCAATCAGTCAATCAATGAATAGCAAACAACGTACTCTATAGCCAAACAATGGGGGCTCACACAAGAGGGTTCGACTTTAAAAGTCCACTGTAATGGGTGAAGGTCGCTCTTAACCTGGCCATTGAGGGGGCTCAGGTGAAGCAGATGAAAAGGAGATGAGGGGTGTGCCTCATTGCTTCTATCTCAGATAAGAGAGAGCATCAAAGAAAGTGTGGGAGTTCAGAAAGTTGGAACTCTCCACATTATTGACTCGATTAGATCTTGGGTATTTATCTCAATGCTTCAACCATGTAATGGGAGCAAAGAGAGGACACACTGAATAGTGGGGGATAGATTGCTTATCCCTACCTTCCACCAATTGCCTTACTTGAAGGACTTTTCCTGCTTGGGACAAATATAAACAAACACAGGCATTGCCTCTTAAGGAGGACTTCAGACAGTTTGCCCGGTCAAATAACAGACCGGGTCTCCAGACTACATGAAGAAGAAGTATTTATACCTCAAAGCAAATGCTAAATAGCAAAGCAAGCAATCAAGTTCAAAGAACTTAGGCAACTAAAGTACCTGAAAAAGTCAAACTCATTAGTAAACAAGTCAACAGTCAAAATCAAAAGGAAATAACCCAATAGTCAACCACAGAGGAACCAATTGTGCAAGGCACAAAGACTCAAGCATATGAGTCAACCTACAAAACAAGTGTTAGCACATGATAAACAAACCAACTCAATCAAAATTGAAAAGTCTTTGGGGCATTGGTGCTCAACCTGAAACAGATGAACTCAACATAAGCTTAGAAGACCACTAGGACTAGCCTAGGGTCAAAATGAAAGAAAAAGTCAAGGCAGCAAGGAAAAGTCAACCCAAACCAAGTCTAAACATTCAAGAAGCATTCTCAATTGGATTCATAATTATATCATGCATCATGGTCATTTCATATGCAAAAGGATGCAAAGCATGGCAAGAGAAGCATACAAAAGTCAACAGCAAAGACTTCATTCAAAAGTCAACTCAAACATTTTCAAAAATCATGAAATAAATCACACTCAAACCTAACATCTAACATGGTATACATGTAAAATTTCATAGCATTTGGATGAGAGGAAGGCAGTCAACAAAAATCATGAAGTCAAACCAAATTCAAGTAAGCATGGTGAAAGTCAACAAGCATGGGTCAACTTCAAAAAATCATATCAATTTGAAAACAGAAGAGAAATGAATGAGATTAACACCAATGCAAAGCTTGAGATGTCTAGTTATCACATATGAATTTTCATGATCATACAATAAGATTTGAGAATTTCACAAAAGATTTGGCAAGGCATAGCACAAAAAAGTCAACAAATGACCAAATATGGAAGAAAATTCTCAATCAAATGGAAAACAGCAAGATTAATTCCAAGAAAATTCATACACAAACTAGACATGTGATAGATCATTCATGCAAAATTTGAGGTCAATTGGATAAGAGGAAGCATGTGAAAAAAAAATTGGGAAAATACATGATCATGGTATAGCAACAAATGTAACACATAACTTCAGAAAATCATAACTCACAATCCACAAAAGATAAATGCACAAACTTTATATGGAAATGAAGGTCAATGCGTCTAGTTTCACCACAAAAAATTTCAAGCTCATTGGATGAAACATGACAATTTCACAAAAGAAATGGTAAGATGTATCATTTATGCATACATGTTGGGAAATCATTTATCATTTAAAATCCAGACCATGGAAAATTAATTAAAAATCATGATAAAATAGAGGACACATTCATGAGTTTAATGCAAAAAATCTCACAATTTTTGGAGTTGAAATGAATTTAAAATGAATTATGGAAGTTGATGAACATTTGGATGAAGCATGAGCAAATAAGCATGGCATATGGGGTCAAACCAAGGTCAACCGTGGCATTCTTGTAATATCCGCCTCACTAATCTAAACTGCTGCGTTTTGGGCAGAGGAAAGGAAATGTTCCTATTGGCTCTCAGCCAATGGAACAGTACATGCTGGCCAATGCACTTCAAATGTTCTGGTTCTCTAAAAACCCTAGGGTTTAACAGCCAAGTTCAGCATTCTGCTTCAACAATCGATCAAAAAACAACAACAAACGAACAGCAACATGTAACATAACAAATGAAACAATCCAGCATCCATGTCCAAATACAACAAACACAAAATATATGGATTTTCATGGGCAAGTTCAAGACAGCAACAGGGTTTTAGCAGCATGGCTTGGCATTTTCATACATATTCAATCAACATCCAAGCAAATCCAAACATTAAACACACAACAGCATAGCATTCATGATGATGTTCACACAACAAACAGACAACAGTAAGACCAAGCAAGTTTCTGGGTTCAACAGCATGGTTCATCATGTAATCAACATTGAGGTCATGGCAATCGAAATTCCAACAACATACAACTAACATGGCATTGGCATAGTGGATCTCAAGCAATATCAACCAACAACCAAACAAACATAAATCATAGAAATTCTGGGCGTGGCAGGGTTCAAAACAGCAGCAGTATTTCATCCTTCAGTTTCATCATCATGTCGAAATCAAACAAAACACGGAAACCACATGGCAACACACACTCATGATGCTTATATAGCAGACAGCAAACAACATACATGAGCTGGATTTCTGGAAAAAGTAAAGGGTTTCAGAACAGCAACAGTATTCATCATCATTCATCATTTAAATCAACAGCACATGAACACAGCAATCAACCAATAATCAGGGCCATGAAACGTCATCATCATGCAATATTAACTAACAATCAAACCAACAAAATCATGAGAAAAAATTCTGGACATGGTAGGTTTCGAAACAGCAGCATGGTATTGAAATACTTCAAGCAGCATGAGCAACAACAATAGACAATCCTCATAAAACATGATTTCTGGAAAAGCCAAGGTTTCAACAACAGCAGCATTGGCATTTGTAATCAACAATGTTCATCATCACACAGACAACTTCAAACAGGCACAATCAACAGCATGGCCAAACAATGACATAACAACAACACAACATAAGCATGAAAATCTGGGCAGGGTTATGTTCATGTAGCAGCAGCATACATCAAGTCCATGTTCATGATTCATCATCATCTAACAGATTTCGAGCAAAAACACACCATGGCATGGCATATGTTCTTATGTAACATCATAACACCAACACACAAAACACGATACAAGTGGATTTCTGGACAGGACAAGGGATTAAAACAGCAGAGTATCACCATCATTATGCAAAATCATCAAGAACAATCATGCCCAAAAAAAAATGAAATGATACATATCAAAATGACAAACAAGCATCACTCATGCATATTCTAACAGCCAACATCACTAAATCGAACCAAAACAAAAGAAACATACCGAAACAACTTTGGACATGTCACTTAAAAATCAGATTTCTCACGCATAACTCTACTAATTTACGTGCTACAAGTTGCAATGGACTCAGTGATGTGTATTCTACCAGAAGCATACCATGGTTTGGAGAAAAAGGAGGGTCGAGCACTTACTTGTTTTGGAAGAAAAACGAGCTGCAGTGTTGGTTTGGTGGCTGCAAGCTCAAATAGAAGTCCACTATGCTTTGGAATGAAGAAAACTTGAAGAAACTTCAGCTCAAACTTGCTTGGTTCCACTCTAAATCCAAACTGCCATGGAAATGCCTTGAAGAAACAGAGCTTGAAAAGGAACTTCCAGATGGTAAGTGATGCTGCAATAGGGCCCCAAATGATGTTTGGATGATGGAGGAACAAAGGCTTGTTCGAGGGTCTTGAAGGGTTTGGCAGAAAAGTGCTAATCGAACCAAAATGACAGATGGGAGGAAGAATTTTTTCTGTGCAATGGAGGCTGTAGCTTTTTTGTCTCTAGGGTTTATTCTGTCAGCAAAATTGCTTTTATATGCCTGTTTAGAGCTGGTTTAAGGAATACTCAGTTTGATTAACTTTTATGACATGATTTGTATTTTGCTAAGTATGTACCAAGGTGGATATGGAGGGTGTGTTTGCTGCGAATTGGGCCTGCTACAGGCTGCAAATGACCACTACCAATGTTGTTTGTGGTCTGTACCAGCAATGTTGTACCTTGCTTTGTTCTTTTAAGCCATTTGCAAATTTGTCCATTTTGCAATAAGTGAAAGAAGGGGTGTGATGGCTTGGTCGAATGGGCCTGAAATGAGCAGAAAAAGACTTTTGCAAATGCTGTTTTGTGTTGCTGAAGGATTGCTGTCCTTGTTGTACTCTCTTATGCTCCCATTTGCAAAACTAACAAATTATGCACTTTTGCCAAAATTATGGTATGGTAATGGTATGGACATGAATTTGGGATTGGAGCAAGTTACAAATGATATATGGAACATTTCCCAATTGGCAAAATGATGAAAAAGTCCATAAATCAAAAAGTCAAAGTTTGGTCAAACTTTGAATTTAAATGAAAAAGTCCAAAAATGCCATTTTGAATGGTAAGGTTTTAGGTCATGAAATTTATATTTTTGGAAAGAGGATGAAAAATGTGGTTTGTAGGAAAAAACCCCACCAAATTTGGCCTTATGGTTTGAGAGATATGGCTTGTTGAAGTTCAAAAATTGATGAAAATGATTTGATCATATCTTGACAACCACACATGGGATTTGGGTGTTCTTGGACTTTTTGAAAATGGGAAGACAAGATCTTCAACTTTCATGTTGGGCAAAAATTCATTTGAAGCTTGTATCATGATGTAAGTTTAAGATCAAGAAGTTTCCATTTTTGACAGTTGAAATTACAGGTCCACTTTCTATTTCTGGAAATTTTCTGATTTCACTTGATTTTCTTCCATGATGAGGTTTGACATGATAGATGAGGCTTGTACAAGCATGAATGAACTTCTTCAAATCAATTCTATCCATCAAATTCTTGATTAAATCCTCAGTTGACCAAGTTTGACTTTTCTAGGGTTTTGGATGATTGGACCACTTCTGATGAATTCCAAACCCTAATTCCTTGAGACCTTGACTTCAAATGATGTCTCAAGTTGTATGAACTCTTGATTATTGATCATGGTGCCCAAATTCCACAAGAATGGCCATCATCCATTGCTTTGACTGACTATTGACTGACTTTGACCTAATTGCTGATGATCGCTTCAACTGCAAGCAACAAGGTTAGACTGACAATATTTTTGTACTTTTTGGTTAGTAAACATATGAAAGGCAAAGATATACAAATGCAAAGTATGCTTGGTGATCAAGAAACAACCCACAAGGCAATCTACCCACTAGGAGGGGAGCAAAGGCATGCAATGATCCTTGAGGTTATGATATGGGCCATGAGGGATCTTAGGGCCAAAATTGGGGTCTTACAGATGCCCCTATTTAAGGTCATTCTAGCCGGAGAAGTGAAGTTTAGAAATCTTCAACTCGACGCGGTAGAATGGGCTTAAATAACAGTAATGAGACAAATTTTGGTCCCTAAGAGACCTCATGATGCGAATGTATGCATGCAAAAGACACAAATTCTGTGGGGAATATGATTCACACAGAAGAAAAGACGATCCATCGGAGTAATACACTCACCAGGAACAGAGACTCTAACAAGACTCTATGGGGATAATAAAAGAAAAAGAAATGTGTGGACAATACACGACTCCAAACTGGGGAAGATAAAACTGACATAACGTGAACAAAACACGACTCTGATTAGGAAAATAGAAAACAGACAGGAGAACTCACTGGGGAGTGAAGGACTCACACTGGGGAAAAGAATTCCAAAGGAAAATAAATCCATTGGAGAGACACAAGCTGACTCCTGAGGAGAAGCAACAAAAAGTTCCACTGGGGAAGCACCAAAGAAACGAGATGTTACCGGGTACAAGGGTAACAAACTCAGGAAGGAACACCAAGGATACCGGGTTGTAGGTATGTAACAGGTGACCGACCAAAGCGTGAATTGGATTTCACTTCCAAAACACTCATCATCCTGAAGAGAGCTAGAAAAGCAAACTTGTTTATAGGATGGACATTCAATTCCACAAGGAAAAAGAATCTTACTCTGAGGGGAAAACAATCAAAAGATCGACTCAAGAGTGAACGAGATATAATATCCATTACCGTCAGAACGTGGATAGAATACTCAGATGAGACATATTATTCATTACCGGCAGACCGTGAATAATATACTCGAAAGGAAAATTATCCTGAACCGGTTACTGGGTTGTTTAAGGATAAAATCCGAAGACGTGAATTGGTTTGTGTTCCAAGACACTCATCATCCGAAAGGAGGGCAAAAAAAGCGTGAATTGGTGTGTGTTCCAAAACACTCATCATCCGAAAGGAAGGCAAAAAAAGCGTGAATTGGTGTGTGTTCCAAAACACTCATCATCCGAAAGGAGGGCAAAAAAAGCGTGAATTGGTGTGTGTTCCAAAACACTCATCATCCGAAAGAAAGCTAGAACAGCAGACTTGTTTAAAGGATGGCTGAAAAAACGTGAATTGGTGTGTGTTCCAAGACACTCATCATCCGAAAGAAAGCTAGAACAGCAGACTTTTTTAAAGGATGGTCAAAAAACGTGAATTGGTGTGTGTTCCAAAACACTCATCATCCGAAAGAAAGCTAGAACAGCAGACTTGTTTAAAGGATGGTTATTCAATTCCACAAGGAATATGAATCTTGCTCAGTTGGGGAAAATCAACAAAGGATTCCAACTAAAGAGCGCATGAGATATATTATTCATTACCGGCAGACCGTGAATAATACACTCGCATGGTAAGAAACACCAGGGATACCGGTTACTGGGTATATAATAGGTGACCGACCAAAGCGTGAATTGGATTCCACTTCCAAAACACTCATCATCCAAAACACAAACTGGTTAAAGGATGGATATTCGATTCTACAAAGAATACGAATCTTGCTCAGTTGGGGAAAATCATCAAAGGATTCCAACTAAAGAGCGCATGAGATATACTATTCATTACCGGCAGACCGTGAATAATACACTCGCAAGGAAGATTATCCTGAACCGGTTACTGGGTTGTTTAAGGATAAAAATCCGAAAAGAAAGGCATCGAGATACCAGAATAGGTATATAATGATGGCCAATCAAAAGGAGCAACAGACATTACCGACAAAAGGGTAAATGAAAGGTGATCTGCTGAGGATAAATTGCAAGCATCCGGCAATTATCGACAGAAAACTAGCTGGGGATACATTGGTATACAACCAATGATCCGGGGAACAAATCACTAGCATACGGTGAAAGGACCCACTGGGGATAAAATTGCTAGTATACGGCAATTATCCACAAAAGACTTGCTAGGGATATAAGTGCTGATCTGAGCAACTTATCCAAGCAAAGGAAAATCAACATCAAGAATATTGAATGAAGATAACCACAAAAATTAGGGTTTACATCTACCGAATACGGGGTAGAAGACCAAAAGCTCCGCGTGGGGATAGAACAAATCACAAATCCGCACGGGAAACCAAAATAGGGTTTATAACAAACCACAAACTGCTGAAGAGCAGGAAAATAGGATTTACAACTACCGGGTAGTAGGTAGAAAACCAAAAACTCTGGCTGGAGAATAAAAGGTGTATAACCACAAATTCTGTTAAGAAAGCCAGGAAAGATAGGACTTACAACTGCTGGTTTGTAGGCAGAGGCCCAAAAACATTCCGCTGGGGAACAACCCACTGGGAAACACAAGATATCTGACAAATAGCCAATTCGGGAACGATCCGAAAAGACAGACTGAATCAAGACACGTCCTAATGAGGATATAACTCAAATAGGAAAATCCATCCCAATATATGTGTTGGGAGGAAACGGAAGAAACCGTCATCCACGAGGATATATCTCAGTGGGGAACTGCAGAAGAAAAGACAAACATTTTCTGCTTATGGGGTTGACTCTATATGGAGAGATTTTAAACACCCGACATCTGCTTGGGGAGATCTGTAAAGAGATCTATATCACCATAGCAGGAGACACGACAAACCAAAGATATATGGCAAGAAATGCAACATGAATATCTGAATGTTTCATGAATATGCATGAATATGCGTGATTTATGTTTGATGAATGCTGACAAAACAGACAGTTCTAACACAGACAGGTTCAGGAACAACGCGTCCGGTATTATACTTCCAGGGGAAAAACCAGCTGGAAAGCCAATCTGCGGAGATCTACATGCTGTAAAGCAAAGATCTGCAGGTACTGCTGAAGAAGCAGAGAATCAGAAATATCAGGAAACAACCCCATCAAGGTACAGAAAGTCACAACGGGCGAAACGGCCACCAAGACGAATCTGTAGGGGAACAAGAGAAATCTCAAAGTATATCTGCAGGGGATCCCAGTGTCAACTGAGAAACAAAGGGGGTGCATAAGCACGAGCAAGAACTACTGTAGAAGCAAATCCATATAACTCCGCTGGGGGACAACCCACTGAGGGAGAATGATGTCATCCAAATAGAATCTAACTGCATAAGCAACTCTACTGGGGAAGACTGTCGGCTACTCTCTTGGGAACAAACCACTGAGGGAGGACAGATCAACAAATATATTCTGCAACGAACCACTCCACTTGGGGAGAATATACATAGCAAACTGATCACAAAAAGTAGATTCTGCAATAAAAGCCACTCTACTGGGGATCACAAACAGTCAGGAAATCAATCCGTTCACAGGAGGTCAAAGCCATCATCCGACCATACCGGGGGTGAAGGAGTATTCAACAGGCGAAACTGCCACAACAAACAATCTGCAGACTAAGCTGAGGAAAAGATGATTGAAATACTGGGATGTCAACCCAATCAACCACTGAATAGGAAAATAAATCCCGCTCTGCTGAGGAGAGGTAAGCACTCTGATAGAGAGATAGCAACAATTCCGCAGACGACTTCGCTGGGGAAAGGGTAACGTACCGGGTATCAAACCACTGACTTACCGAGTCTTCAAAAGAAAACAAACATGCTGAGGAAACAGACAAATCCTGCTGGCACACTGCATGGGGAAAAGCGGTAACAACTCCACTTGCAACCCTGGTGGGGATATCAATAACAGCTTTACTCGCGACTCCGAGGGGAGTACCAATCGATCAGTTATACTCATGACTGCGCTGAGGAGACAAATAAAGTCTGGGGCATACGACCCACTGGAGAAAGTGACGGGGCACCAAGATGACAAACCATCAACCACCGAAACTTCACAAGAAAATACCCATGCTAGGGGAAAACTGCTGCTGGAGAAAACGAAGTCTTCAACAACACTCTTGCAACTGTACTGGGGAACAGCCCCAACAACAACTTCGTCTGAGGAACAACCTCAACAAAGATCTGAAGAAAGAAGATACCACCAAACCAGGAATATGAACAAATGTCTTACCTGTTGGAAGTCATGCTACCCTCGGGAGAGCACTGAGATATTCTTGAGTATCCTTTCAATCTTATGAATGTTCACTTTGTTTAAAACAAAAATTTTGAAAAAATTTGATTTGTTTAAAACAATGACATTTTATCAATTTAAAACATGCAAAACATTTGTTGAATTGAAACAAATAAGAGTGCAAATAATTGGATAAAAAGCTCAAATTGATTTGACGGAATGGTAGCCTGCAAATGGCAAGACTCCATAGATCTGTACAAATTTGAAATCAGTGATATATATTGGAAGAGGGCTACATTGAACATAATGATCCTTTCTCTACCAATTTGAATCTCGATGTATCCGAAGCTTCAGTTGACGACGAATCGAGAATCTTCTGACGAAATGACGAATGATAAACCAGAAAGTCTTGTCAGGATGCAGTTACTTGCCAAATCCCTAATTTTTGCCTAGATTGCCCCAGAGTGAGGTACTCAATCTAGCGGGATGCAAATATATTCTTTTTCAAGTCTCTAATTTTTGCCTGGATTACCCTTGCGGGTTCTCCACCGAGACGCTCATTTTTGCCTAAGCCGCCCTTTCGGGTTTTCAACTTAGCGAGCTATTCTGTTTTTTTTCATTCTTTTTTTCATTTGCATATACTTTTTTTTATTAGGCAAAGTATCTCTTAACTGCATCTGAATTCACAGGACGAGTGAAATCCTCCCCATCCATTGTTGTAAGCATCAAAGCTCCGCCTGAAAAGGCTCTCTTAACAACATATGGACCCTCGTAGTTTGGAGTCCACTTGCCCCTGGAATCGGGCGCGAAAGACAAGACTTTCTTGAGCACAAGGTCACCTTCTCGGAACACACGAGGCTTGACCTTCTTATCGAATGCTTTCTTCATTCTCTGCTGATATAACTGACCATGGCACATGGCAGTTAAGCGCTTCTCTTCGATCGAATTCAACTGGTCATAACGACTCTGAATCCATTCAGCATCAGTCAACTAGGGACTTGAGGGTATAATTTTTCTTTTTTCTTTTGAAAAAATCTTGAAATTTTTTTTTTTTTGCTGATTTTTGATTTTTCATCTTTTTTCACCCTCTTTTTTTTTTTTTTTTTTTCATTTTTTTTTTTTGATTGATTGCATTTGCAATGCCCCAGTTTGACTGTTTTGCTGATTTTTGTGATACAGCTGAATGAGCTTCTTTGGCGCTCAAGAAGGCGGGTAATCTCGTCAGGAATCCCCTTCAACATCATCTTCCTCTGCCTCAGATACAAGGACTTCAAGATTGGGAGATGGCATTGGATCATTATGTTCAATGGGTTTAGAAATCCCTGCATAATGATTCTGGATAATGAAAAGCTTTTGATATTTAAACAAGCAAATCATTGATGCAGATGAAAAATGCTGTTTTTGTTTTTTCAGGGTTTTTTGTGATCACTGATTTCATGCAAAAGCAAAAAGTGAAAACAAAGGAAAAACAAATGTTTGACAATGCATTAATTGAATGAAAACATCATTGTATTAAATGCTGCCAACAATGTCATCACTTCTCCTTTTGGCATGGGAGAAGGGTTTTAAACAAAATGAACAAATCACGCTGACTTATGAATGACCGTAGGAACATCCACAGCGACCCAATTGTGGCAGACACCACCAGGAATGACAAAATTGTTCAAGTCTTCTGCATCTTCTTCTTCAATGATAGCAGCAGCTTCCTCTTCTGCAGGTTGATCAGCATGGATGAATCCTCCACTCGTGAACAGACCTTGCTCCTTAAGTGCCCCAGAACAGTAGCCAATGCCAGCCCGGGATTGGTTAACCAGGAATAAATCCATCAACAGGAATAAATCCATCAAAAGCACATGGCTGGCAAAATCCTCTCTGAATTCACAGCTCTCTTGTTCAGGATGATCCATCAATCTGGCAGAGTTGGCTCTGGTATAATACCGGCAAAGTGCGTCTCCAAAATAAATGAAGATCGCAGGGTCAGACCACAGGACGGGAGACCGGAACAAAACACCTGCTTGTGCAAATGATGCATGAAGTGTTTATGCATATGCTTGTTTTTATATCAAAGGAACCCGAGGGTTTTATTTGCAAACTTTGAAATATTTAAACATTTTGATCATACATGAGAATATCTCATCAGATATATCAGGTGAAAAAATTTTCCCGGTTTTTTCATGTTTTGAAAATTTTTGCAAATAAACTCCTTTGAGTTCCTTGAAAATTTCTTTTTACTGATAATATGGATGTAGATGAATGCGTGAATGCATGAATGCAACAAACACACTCAAAGCACACCAAACAAAGGTCGTGGGAAAGCTCATTGTATCCCTAATATCAATCATCCATTTTGGTGGATTTAGGTTTTCACCTTATCGACACCCAAGTTCCATTGATATTAACGGTACATGAACCGGTTCAAACATTCTTAATATCAACCAGCCGCTTTGATGGATTTTAGGTTTTACACCTGATCCGGGATCCATTGATATTAACAATGTTTGAACGACTCAACCACGAATCACGGGTTTGTTGAGAGTCACGAGCATGGAGTCTCAGTTAAGAACCACCCAAAGGGAGTGTACTAGGGTTTAAACCTGCCAGACATGTTTTATCAGAGGTTCCCATAATCATCGTTCCATCTTTCGAATATTATCGGAGGAACGAATACTCGTATTCCAAGAATATTCTCAAGAGAAACTCTTATGAGTGTAGTATCGCGTAACAATCGCATCAGAACTGACATCTGAACGACCTCCGCACTACGGTCCTAAAAATAGGCCAAGATGGGTTTGGTAAACTACGGTCCTTGGCTTCTGCGGCACATGATTGAAAGAATAATGCCTAACCACAAATAACTTGTGTGACATTATTAGTTCAACATGACCTCCACCAAGTGAATGGGCTCGCAAGTCAACTGGCTAAGGACTACTCCACACCAGTCGACAAGACTATGCCATTCTCCTATCCTAGAGAGCACTCGAGTTCGGGTATAGAACTCATCTCACAGATCACCAACGCAAACAGCAAATGTATATCAAGCAATTCACACATTACAATCAATACAGTAATCCCAAATTGTACAAAAATATGTCAAAAATAAATAACAATATAGCACAACAAGGGTGAAAAGTAGGCAATACAACCAGGGATGATGTTTCCCCAGCAGAGTCGCCACTTTTCTGTAGCGGTGTATTCGTCGCTATATGATCTATCGATTAAATCATAAGCTAAGAGATACATTGAAATTTTCGAGTCGCCACCGCACTTTTATTTATCCAAAGGATTGGCTAAAAAGCGAACAAAAGCCTAAGAAGTTTTACACGTAGAAAACTAATAAAAGATCAGAGAGTCTGGGTAAGGGGTAAATTACGCAATGGGAAGGTGTTAGGCACCCACTACGTCCTAGGTACTCCTAGGGAGCCCTTTTCACACTTGTTGTAAAAGATTGCTATTTGTTATGACATAAATATTGTGCAAACATGATTGGGATGATGAGAAGAGAATATACATTTTTTATTGGGTTATTGGGTTAATTATTTTTGTGTTATTGGGTTCGAACGGATGAACCCGTTGCCTACGTACCTTCCATCAAAGGTAAGGATCAGAACGCCGTAGTTCGGCTAAAAGATTTCCAAAAGTTGGTGGATTCAGTTTTAAACACAAGCACTGAGGCTTTTCATTATCAATGGGAGAACACTCGACCAAAAACAACATCCACCATGCGAGGATAGCTTCGACGTACTAGAGGGGTTAGCCCTGTTTGAAGTACGGAAGTCTTACTGTCGACTCACTAAGGATAGGCAAGATTTACATCAACCACAAAGATAATTGAAACCTATGGCTAATGTGAAAAGATTAACAATGGACAGAGCCAAAACAAGTGAATGAGTGATGTTAATTGATTGTGATTATGAAAATGTGAAGTCAGAGTATGATTAAGATTGATTCGAAAGAAGTATTATGAAAATGGAGTTTAAAAAGGTCAAGGACTTGAGGTCCAGGTTTTTAGTTAGAAAACATGAAGATGTTTGCACAACACTTATGTCAAGTTTAAAAGGTATAGTGTGAAAAGGTTTAGGACATAATGAATGATGAATGGATGAGGATGTATAGTAAAACTTCTTAGAGGGTTCACTTCTTGAAATCATATGGGAGATGATTCAAGTGTGGCCTTTGGAATAGGAATGGATAATAATAAACAAACAAAGCAAAGGCGGATATCGGATGCCAATCAATGGTCTTATACCAATCTCCTAAAACAAAATGGGATATCAGAAGCCACTCTATGGACTTACACTAATCTCCACAGGCAAATAAATAAAAGCGGATACCGGATACCAATAGATGGATTTATACCAGTCTCCTAAAACAGAAATGGATATCAGATGCCACTCAGTGGACTTACACCAATCTCCTCAAAAGAAAACAAGAATGAGAAATGGAAGTTAACTGCCAATCTGTCTGGACTTAGGTTAACTCCACAGTATGGTCCTAGGAAATCCAATGCCACATCACAGGGACTTACAATGGATCCTCACATACAAGAACAAAAGCAACAATATGATCACAGGAATGCAAATGCCAACTTACAGGGACTTACAATTGCAACCTCTCATACAAACAGATGAACAAACTATGATCACAGGAAAGCAGATGCCAACTTACAGGGACTTATAACTGTATCCTCACATACGAACAGATAAACAGAAGATATGAGTGACCAATGAGGTCTTACACTCTATCCTTCCATGTCATAGGAACAAATGCCACAGCAATGGACTTACAATTGTCCTCAATGGGCAAACAACAATGATAGCATCACAAAGATAAATGAGATGATCATGCATTAATGGCAATTGATGATGATAGATGCATAACATATAAGCAAGCAAGTGCATATGAAGCAATCAGTCAATCAATGAATAGCAAACAACGTACTCTATAGCCAAACAATGGGGGCTCACACAAGAGGGTTCGACTTTAAAAGTCCACTGTAATGGGTGAAGGTCGCTCTTAACCTGGCCATTGAGGGGGCTCAGGTGAAGCAGATGAAAAGGAGATGAGGGGTGTGCCTCATTGCTTCTATCTCAGATAAGAGAGAGCATCAAAGAAAGTGTGGGAGTTCAGAAAGTTGGAACTCTCCACATTATTGACTCGATTAGATCTTGGGTATTTATCTCAATGCTTCAACCATGTAATGGGAGCAAAGAGAGGACACACTGAATAGTGGGGGATAGATTGCTTATCCCTACCTTCCACCAATTGCCTTACTTGAAGGACTTTTCCTGCTTGGGACAAATATAAACAAACACAGGCATTGCCTCTTAAGGAGGACTTCAGACAGTTTGCCCGATCAAATAACAGACCGGGTCTCCAGACTACATGAAGAAGAAGTATTTATACCTCAAAGCAAATGCTAAATAGCAAAGCAAGCAATCAAGTTCAAAGAACTTAGGCAACTAAAGTACCTGAAAAAGTCAAACTCATTAGTAAACAAGTCAACAGTCAAAATCAAAAGGAAATAACCCAATAGTCAACCACAGAGGAACCAATTGTGCAAGGCACAAAGACTCAAGCATATGAGTCAACCTACAAAACAAGTGTTAGCACATGATAAACAAACCAACTCAATCAAATTGAAAAGTCTTTGGGGCATTGGTGCTCAACCTGAAACAGATGAACTCAACATAAGCTTAGAAGACCACTAGGACTAGCCTAGGGTCAAAATGAAAGAAAAAGTCAAGGCAGCAAGGAAAAGTCAACCCAAACCAAGTCTAAACATTCAAGAAGCATTCTCAATTGGATTCATAATTATATCATGCATCATGGTCATTTCATATGCAAAAGGATGCAAAGCATGGCAAGAGAAGCATACAAAAGTCAACAGCAAAGACTTCATTCAAAAGTCAACTCAAACATTTTCAAAAATCATGAAATAAATCACACTCAAACCTAACATCTAACATGGTATACATGTAAAATTTCATAGCATTTGGATGAGAGGAAGGCAGTCAACAAAAATCATGAAGTCAAACCAAATTCAAGTAAGCATGGTGAAAGTCAACAAGCATGGGTCAACTTCAAAAAATCATATCAATTTGAAAACAGAAGAGAAATGAATGAGATTAACACCAATGCAAAGCTTGAGATGTCTAGTTATCACATATGAATTTTCATGATCATACAATAAGATTTGAGAATTTCACAAAAGATTTGGCAAGGCATAGCACAAAAAAGTCAACAAATGACCAAATATGGAAGAAAATTCTCAATCAAATGGAAAACAGCAAGATTAATTCCAAGAAAATTCATACACAAACTAGACATGTGATAGATCATTCATGCAAAATTTGAGGTCAATTGGATAAGAGGAAGCATGTGAAAAAAAATTGGGAAAATACATGATCATGGTATAGCAACAAATGTAACACATAACTTCAGAAAATCATAACTCACAATCCACAAAAGATAAATGCACAAACTTTATATGGAAATGAAGGTCAATGCGTCTAGTTTCACCACAAAAAATTTCAAGCTCATTGGATGAAACATGACAATTTCACAAAAGAAATGGTAAGATGTATCATTTATGCATACATGTTGGGAAATCATTTATCATTTAAAATCCAGACCATGGAAAATTAATTAAAAATCATGATAAAATAGAGGACACATTCATGAGTTTAATGCAAAAAATCTCACAATTTTTGGAGTTGAAATGAATTTAAAATGAATTATGGAAGTTGATGAACATTTGGATGAAGCATGAGCAAATAAGCATGGCATATGGGGTCAAACCAAGGTCAACCGTGGCATTCTTGTAATATCCGCCTCACTAATCTAAACTGCTGCGTTTTGGGCAGAGGAAAGGAAATGTTCCTATTGGCTCTCAGCCAATGGAACAGTACATGCTGGCCAATGCACTTCAAATGTTCTGGTTCTCTAAAAACCTACGGTTTAACAGCCAAGTTCAGCATTCTGCTTCAACAATCGATCAAAAAACAACAACAAACGAACAGCAACATGTAACATAACAAATGAAACAATCCAGCATCCATGTCCAAATACAACAAACACAAAATATATGGATTTTCATGGGCAAGTTCAAGACAGCAACAGGGTTTTAGCAGCATGGCTTGGCATTTTCATACATATTCAATCAACATCCAAGCAAATCCAAACATTAAACACACAACAGCATAGCATTCATGATGATGTTCACACAACAAACAGACAACAGTAAGACCAAGCAAGTTTCTGGGTTCAACAGCATGGTTCATCATGTAATCAACATTGAGGTCATGGCAATCGAAATTCCAACAACATACAACTAACATGGCATTGGCATAGTGGATCTCAAGCAATATCAACCAACAACCAAACAAACATAAATCATAGAAATTCTGGGCGTGGCAGGGTTCAAAACAGCAGCAGTATTTCATCCTTCAGTTTCATCATCATGTCGAAATCAAACAAAACACGGAAACCACATGGCAACACACACTCATGATGCTTATATAGCAGACAGCAAACAACATACATGAGCTGGATTTCTGGAAAAAGTAAAGGGTTTCAGAACAGCAACAGTATTCATCATCATTCATCATTTAAATCAACAGCACATGAACACAGCAATCAACCAATAATCAGGGCCATGAAACGTCATCATCATGCAATATTAACTAACAATCAAACCAACAAAATCATGAGAAAAAATTCTGGACATGGTAGGTTTCGAAACAGCAGCATGGTATTGAAATACTTCAAGCAGCATGAGCAACAACAATAGACAATCCTCATAAAACATGATTTCTGGAAAAGCCAAGGTTTCAACAACAGCAGCATTGGCATTTGTAATCAACAATGTTCATCATCACACAGACAACTTCAAACAGGCACAATCAACAGCATGGCCAAACAATGACATAACAACAACACAACATAAGCATGAAAATCTGGGCAGGGTTATGTTCATGTAGCAGCAGCATACATCAAGTCCATGTTCATGATTCATCATCATCTAACAGATTTCGAGCAAAAACACACCATGGCATGGCATATGTTCTTATGTAACATCATAACACCAACACACAAAACACGATACAAGTGGATTTCTGGACAGGACAAGGGATTAAAACAGCAGAGTATCACCATCATTATGCAAAATCATCAAGAACAATCATGCCCAAAAAAAAATGAAATGATACATATCAAAATGACAAACAAGCATCACTCATGCATATTCTAACAGCCAACATCACTAAATCGAACCAAAACAAAAGAAACATACCGAAACAACTTTGGACATGTCACTTAAAAAATCAGATTTCTCACGCATAACTCTACTAATTTACGTGCTACAAGTTGCAATGGACTCAGTGATGTGTATTCTACCAGAAGCATACCATGGTTTGGAGAAAAAGGAGGGTCGAGCACTTACTTGTTTTGGAAGAAAAACGAGCTGCAGTGTTGGTTTGGTGGCTGCAAGCTCAAATAGAAGTCCACTATGCTTTGGAATGAAGAAAACTTGAAGAAACTTCAGCTCAAACTTGCTTGGTTCCACTCTAAATCCAAACTGCCATGGAAATGCCTTGAAGAAACAGAGCTTGAAAAGGAACTTCCAGATGGTAAGTGATGCTGCAATAGGGCCCCAAATGATGTTTGGATGATGGAGGAACAAAGGCTTGTTCGAGGGTCTTGAAGGGTTTGGCAGAAAAGTGCTAATCGAACCAAAATGACAGATGGGAGGAAAGAATTTTTTCTGTGCAATGGAGGCTGTAGCTTTTTTGTCTCTAGGGTTTATTCTGTCAGCAAAATTGCTTTTATATGCCTGTTTAGAGCTGGTTTAAGGAATACTCAGTTTGATTAACTTTTATGACATGATTTGTATTTTGCTAAGTATGTACCAAGGTGGATATGGAGGGTGTGTTTGCTGCGAATTGGGCCTGCTACAGGCTGCAAATGACCACTACCAATGCTGTTTGTGGTCTGTACCAGCAATGTTGTACCTTGCTTTGTTCTTTTAAGCCATTTGCAAATTTGTCCATTTTGCAATAAGTGAAAGAAGGGGTGTGATGGCTTGGTCGAATGGGCCTGAAATGAGCAGAAAAAGACTTTTGCAAATGCTGTTTTGTGTTGCTGAAGGATTGCTGTCCTTGTTGTACTCTCTTATGCTCCCATTTGCAAAACTAACAAATTATGCACTTTTGCCAAAATTATGGTATGGTAATGGTATGGACATGAATTTGGGATTGGAGCAAGTTACAAATGATATATGGAACATTTCCCAATTGGCAAAATGATGAAAAAGTCCATAAATCAAAAAGTCAAAGTTTGGTCAAACTTTGAATTTAAATGAAAAAGTCCAAAAATGTCATTTTGAATGGTAAGGTTTTAGGTCATGAAATTTATATTTTTGGAAAGAGGATGAAAAATGTGGTTTGTAGGAAAAAACCCCACCAAATTTGGCCTTATGGTTTGAGAGATATGGCTTGTTGAAGTTCAAAAATTGATGAAAATGATTTGATCATATCTTGACAACCACACATGGGATTTGGGTGTTCTTGGACTTTTTGAAAATGGGAAGACAAGATCTTCAACTTTCATGTTGGGCAAAAATTCATTTGAAGCTTGTATCATGATGTAAGTTTAAGATCAAGAAGTTTCCATTTTTGACAGTTGAAATTACAGGTCCACTTTCTATTTCTGGAAATTTTCTGATTTCACTTGATTTTCTTCCATGATGAGGTTTGACATGATAGATGAGGCTTGTACAAGCATGAATGAACTTCTTCAAATCAATTCTATCCATCAAATTCTTGATTAAATCCTCAGTTGACCAAGTTTGACTTTTCTAGGGTTTGGATGATTGGACCACTTCTGATGAATTCCAAACCCTAATTCCTTGAGACCTTGACTTCAAATGATGTCTCAAGTTGTATGAACTCTTGATTATTGATCATGGTGCCCAAATTCCACAAGAATGGCCATCATCCATTGCTTTGACTGACTATTGACTGACTTTGACCCAATTGCTGATGATCGCTTCAACTGCAAGCAACAAGGTTAGACTGACAATATTTTTGTACTTTTTGGTTAGTAAACATATGAAAGGCAAAGATATACAAATGCAAAGTATGCTTGGTGATCAAGAAACAACCCACAAGGCAATCTACCCACTAGGAGGGGAGCAAAGGCATGCAATGATCCTTGAGGTTATGATATGGGCCATGAGGGATCTTAGGGCCAAAATTGGGGTCTTACAGGGTTGGGTGTAGATAGAGGGAGCAAAATACGTTGTCTGCAGGTGTGAAGTCGAACCCTGCTGGATTGCAAGGTGCTATGTGGGTCAGGTTCTTCTCGAAGTTGCTTCTGTCCACATGATTAACTTTGGCCATGAAATATCTCTGGTCCGCTTCTATGTTTTCCATGATCCCATCATTTCTCCAGATGTAATCCTTTGGTGTATTGAAGAAGGGACCACACATATGCCATGAATCCACTCTCGACCTAGCAACAAATTATAATTGGCCTTTGATGCTATCACCATGAACATTTTCGGCCTTGTTATTGTGTCGACTGTGAGGTCTATTTGATTTACCTTCATTGTTATTCCGACTTTCCCTTCATAGTTTGACAGAACCATGTTGTGAGGCCTTGTGTAAGTGTCATCCTTCCCGAACCTTTTTAGCATGTAGTGCGGCATCAGGTTAACTGCCACTCCACCATTGACAAGAATCTTATTTACCCCCATGTTTCCTACTTTTCCTCTAATAAACAGAGGCTTCTGATGAATTTTCATTGATTCATCTGGCCTTTTGAAAAAGGAATTTTGTTATTATACAAATCCATTGCTCATTATGTAATCAAAAATATGTTTGTGTCTAGCCATCTCCATTTCAGTCACATCTTTTGGCTCTTCTACTTCCATGCCTTGGTCATATTCTCTATATAATACGGATACCACATTGCAAGCAATGTCTAATGAGGCGTCTGAATCTGAATTGGAGTCACCTGTCATCATGTCTTCTTCATGATTAGAATTCTCTGTAGACACCTTCTTCTGAGGAGAAAACAACTTCCTCTCGACATGCTTTCTTTCTTCCTTCTTTTCCTACTTCTGTGGCACGTTTCTACTTAACTCAGGCTTCGCCTGTTCTGCAACCTTTCTTTCGGCTTTTCTTTGTCATTGTTTCCTTTTCCACTAGGACCTAGACATTGGGTTCTTCCCCTTGTAATTTTCGGAACGATACGCCAATTGTTCCGAAGCCTGAAACTCCTTCCAGTATGCTATTGAGGACCCCCTTTTGACCTCAAAGTTTTTCCATTTTTGATGGCCTTGTCCTCTTCCTTCGACTGGTTTCGTCCACCTACCCCTAGGGGTGTCAGCAATGGGCCTGTAGGTCGAAGGCCTATTCTCCTGAAGAGGTAGGCCTATTTGGTCTCCCCTCATAGGATCCCTTATGTTGTCGAACACTTGGTTATTTCTAGGGTCTCTCCAATTTCTCCCCTTCTTGGCCAGTTGAACTCCTTCAAGGTTTTCTGCAGCTTCCCTATCAAATATTGAACTGCACCTTGGGCACAACATCGCTTTTGATCTTTTCCTCTGGCATCTCTGGAGAAATTCTACCAGACCTTCCTCTTATTTAGGGTATGTCAGTTTGTTGTATTCCTCTTGTCAGAGGCTTTCTTCATCCACCTTCATTGCAGCGGTCTTCTGAGTCAACTCAACCATGTTAACCCCCATGTTGGTACCCTCAACGATGTCTAACTATTGCAACTTAACCCTAAGGCCCTCAGTTGCCTCAATCAAGTTTATGTGTATGAAACCTTCAGTGGTGTCATTCGTTGTGAAACTTACAATAGTTTCTTTCTTGAGATCCTCAGTGACCTCTTTGTTGAAACCCTCAGTGGTTTCTATTGTGAACATTTGATGGGGATCCTCAATGGTCCCTTTGAACGAAACCCTCAGTAGTCTCGTTGGTGAAGCCTTCAACAACTTCCTGGTTGAAGTCATCAGCAACTTCGACCATCTCAGCATTCTTTCCAGAATCTTCAGATATCTCCACCATGTTGACCATGGATGGTTCAGTGTAGTGAGCGTCAGCGGTCTGAAGAGGGTCTAAATAAATACTCATTGGAGCCTTTGATTTGTCTCCAATTAGAGTCTTCTGTCCCTAATAGCACTTTGCACAAGATCCCTGAAAAGAAAACATTGTGAAGTTTTATAGCTCAAAAAAATATGATACTTACAAAAACCCCTCTTTTTTCTTTGTTCTAGAGGAAGCATTTTAGTGCCATGAGGCACTATCATTTGGCCATCTTTGACAAGTAATTCAAAGATTTTGTCACATTTGGTGACGTCGAAGGTATAAATTTTCTTAGGAAACCTATCACTCTTATCGGGTTCGACTGGATTCTTCCCATTTGAAGGGGCTAAAACTTTGCAAGAATAAGGTGGTCCTTGCTTTAGTTCAGCAAGGTCAATCTCGCCTTCGTTAAAATCCACCTGATCACTATACGTTTCAGGTTCGTCATCACCTAATTCGACATAAGCTATTATATCTTTCCTATTGTTTTTGTTTGCTATGGCTTTCTCAGCCTTCAAATGTTTTACCTATCGAACTCTATCATCCAATTTGGCCATGTCTCTCAGGTATTGGGTATCCAATTTTTTTCCTAATAGAGTAATCAAGGCCACCAGCGGCCATTTCGACCAACTCATGCTCAGGCACTTGCGTAAAACATCTCGCCTTAAGCATATGAAACCTATTTAGGTAGTCATCTATTGACTTAGTAAACTTTTGTTTAATGCTAGCCAATTCTTTCAGACTTATCTTTGATTGTCCCATGTAGAATTTCTCATGGAACAATCTCTCCAAATGAGTTTAAGTATCAATGGAATTCGCTGGTAATATGGTGAACCATGTGAAGGAATTCCTTGTAAGGGAACTTGGGAAATATTTTATCCTAAGACTCTCATTATTTGCAATTTCCCCTGCCTCTATTAAGTATATGGCCACATGTTCTATAGTGGACTCACTAGTGTCCCCAGAGAATTTAGTGAACTTAGGGACTTTCCATCTAGCGGGTAATTCTGATTTCAAAACATACTCAGATAAAGGTGATGTTTAATTTAGCCTGTGGAGGCCAACATCTACCCCATTTCGCGTCATGATTCTTTCGACCATGGATGCTAGATTATTATCTGCTTCTATATCATCACGTCGAATTCGCTATACGAATCCGTCAGTATTTTGGTGCATGTTTACCATTACTACTCTTGGTTCTCTTTCCCTTGGGATTTGTTGCTCAGCCCTAGGGGCTTCGACTCTCGGGGCTTCAACCCTGGGTGGTTCTACTCCTATTCCCATATTCACCACATTTTCATGTGGTGAATTTCATGGGACTTAGTTAATTGTTAGGTCATCCTCGATGGCTAACCGTTGATTTTCTCTTATCCATTCCCTTTGAGGGTGTCGAGGAGGTTGTGGGACACCAAAAAAATCTGCAATGCGCGTCATTTGCGTTGCCATTTGTTGGTTTGATTGGGTATTATTTTGGATCAATGGGTTGAATATTGTACCCATTGTTTGGGCCAACATCTGGATCATTTCATGGTTACTTTCGTCCATTTGCTGCCTCAATACCACTGCAGAATTATTGATCAAATTGGACATCTAGGTATGAAGACCCATCCCTAAGGGTTGGCTTTGACCCAAATTGTTCACACCATACCCAAACCATTGTAATGGCGAATATGCATTCACCATTGGGTTTGTATATGATGACGTCGAATTGTGTAAATTCGCTATCATCGAAGTTGGCATGCCAAATGGCTGTTCGTGACCATTTACAGGCATCAAAAAACCAGCCACATAAGGCCTAAAAAATTGATTTCCCCTTGGAGGGGGGTCACTGGTGGACCCTACGTTCCTAAGGGATTTACTGGTGGGCCCTGTGGCCCCATATATAACAAAATAGGCCCACTTTGGGCCATCGACTACACAGGCGTCGAATTCGCCGTGGATGGTACAAGTTTTGTAGCGGATACTATGGTCATACTTCCCCCTGGCGTAGATGCAGGGGTTGGTTCTCCATTACTATTTGGAGGATTTTGATTATTTGGTGGATTCACCATTCTCCTCTTGTATCTTCTCCTTGGTCTATCTTTATTGGTTGTGGCTATTTTACCACTTCTCAATAACATGCAATGAAGTTATAAAGAGAGATATCAAAAATGAAGAACTAATAAAGATTTTCAAAAAAAGAAATTTGTTTTAAAACACTAGCACTGTCCCACTGGGCGTGCCAATTTGTTTACCTTGAAAATTGGTAAACAACCGCTGGTCTTCCAAATTAAGGATACTTTGGTTACTCACAGGACCGACCAGATTGATCCTAGGACATATGCTATTGTTTAAAATTATATTTGAAAATAGATGAGCACTTCGACAATATTCATGTATGAAGATTGTTTGTGTAAAGCGTTTTCAAAGGGATAAATTGTAGAATGTAAAGAAAGTGTATTGAAAGTGCTTGATAAATGACTTGCAATAAAAGATACATTATGGACAAAAGGTATAAATAAACTTTGATTGATATAAAGAAAATGGTGTTATCAAATGTACATTCTCAACAAGCTTAGATACTTTGAGTAATTATGAGTAATTGTACAACAATTGAACATCCTAAAATCCTAACACTAAGACTCCTATATATACTAAATCGAAATAACCGCTACCAACGACTTTTCTCCCAGACAATGACACGTCGTACTCGGCATGTCTTCAATTCATAATAACGCTCCACGCGTCTTTTCTTCAAAATTGGATAAGAATGAAATACAATTATCCATCTTTCATTCAAATTCAAACATGTGTCGAACGCAACCTTCTGTCGAAATATCATTCTAAACCTAGAAGCATTTCTAAGTCTCATAGAAATCCCCTCTTATACAAGGTAAACTTTGATTGGCTTTCTCATACCATGTTCTTTATGTAGAAGTCAAAAATATCTTCAGAAGTATTGTCTTTTCTTCGCTTACTAGCTCCATCCTGACATCAAAATTTCCAGCTAACACCTACCGAGTAGCATTGCCTTCGTACCTTTCAAATATTCATAATGTGTTTCATATGTCTCAGCTAAGGAAGTACATTCCTGGTCCATCTCATGTGAACTAGTTGGATGATGTGCAAGTTAGAGAGAACTTGACAGTTGAAAACTTTTCATTGAGAATTGAGGATCGTGAAGTGAAGAGCTTGCAAGGCAATGAGATCACTTCAGTGAAAGTTGTTTTGGGAGGTCCTGTTGTGGTAGTGTGACGTGGGAGCTTGAGAGTAGGATGAGAGAGTCTTATCCGGAGCTTTTCCTGTCAGATAATTTTCGAGGGAGAAAATTCTTGTAAGTGAAAGAGAGTTGTAACTCCCCAATTTTTATTCATCATTTACTTAATCATTTATTTGATTTAATTATTTAAATGATTATTATATTTGAGTTATGACATGTTTGGCCAGTGTCGGTATTTGTGGTGTTTTGTGTTAATTTAATTAGTTTGGTGGGAATTAGTTAATTAAATTATTAGAATTTGGAAGAATACGAGGAATTGAGCCAACTTTGTGAATTGAGAAAGTTGGGTGGTTAGTAGAAATGAACTTGTGTTGTGTTGGACAAAAATTGCAATTAGGAGAAATTCATTAGAATAGTATTTATTCAAAAAGTTAGAGAAATTAGGTTTGGAGAATCCTTTTCCAGTATGTAAAAATAAGGAGCTTAGAGAAACAAGAGTGGAGAGTTAGGGCTTAAAGGAGAAGACCATTGAAGCTTGTGTTTGCTGTTTTGTTGAAATTACAAGGTAAGGGGGGAGATTGTTCAACTAAGGGTGCCTAAATCATGAAAGGGTAAAAAGGTTTCCCTTAACCTCCATTAAGTTTTTCCTTTTTCTATTTGATTGATGATAATCTGATAGATGATGTGTGTAAATCCTATTTTGATGTTATGAATTGCTATGATATTGTGTTGCTAATGCTATGATGTTTTTTGTTCATGAGTAAATTAGTTCAATGATGAAATTGATGTGAAATTTGGTGTTTTAGGGTATGAACATGATTGAATAATCGATGATAAAAAATTTAGAGTTGTGTTTATTAGTGATTAATTGGCGTGTTGATTATTGTAGAATGTGAAGTTGTTGTGTTTTGATTGATATAATAGAGACTGGTATGAGTTGTGAGAGATATACGATGAGGAAGATGAACGATACAGAGAAAACTGGGATTTCTAGAAAATTTTATGATGTCAGTCGATTGACACCAAATGACAATCGATTGCTTGTTCTTATTTTTGGAAATTTTGCTTATGACATTAGATGACAATCGATTGCATCTATGTATTTTTGGAAAATTTTCCTATGACAATCAATTGCAGTTGTGTTTTTTTAGAAAAAAAATAAATGTCAATCGATTGCTGGAATGAATTAATTGATTGTATTTAGTCCTGAAGTGTGTTTTAAAAAGTCAGTGAGCAAAGGGACTTGATGACAATCGACTATCACCCTATGACAATTGATTATTGCTGTTTAAATCGTGATAAATTCTAAATGGAGTGTAGTTCGAAGCGTTAGAGAGCTAACACGAAGAGTTACCTCATGGAAGTGAATTGTGAGATAATTGATGTATAAAATGAAAAATAATTGTGTGAATATATGTTGTGTTATCGTATGTATAATTATGTGATAATTGTACATGCTTAGTGATGTTTGATGAGGCGAGTGGTTCTGAGTGAGAACTACTCGTATGGTGTCGAGTACATGATGAATTAAAGTGAGGTTGTAGTCTTTACTATGATACGGTGTGATCATTTATAGTTAGAGTTGGGATGTATTTGTTATTGTGTTGTTGGAATGTATGGATAATTTTTCAAATCGTTCTGTTTACTTAATGGTGAATTGATGTTAAAATGAATTGACATGTGTGAACAATGTGTGGATATATGTTAAATGTCTGAATATATGACTGATTGTGTGAATTTTTATACATGTTGTCAATGATTGATTATGGTTAGAGTGAGGTTGTAATCTTTGTTATGTTGTTGTTGTTTTTATTTGGTCGTTTATAGTTAGAGTTGGGTTGTATTCGTCGTTTTGTTGTTGCATGATTATGTAAAGTCAGAGTATGATTGTATTGCATTGTTCAATGATATGCATCTTATGTTGTCTTTATTATGAAAGAGGCATGTTCGCTAGTTCATAGTAGGGACTAGTGACTTGTACCAAGCTCAGAGTGGGGGCTTAGAGCTCAAAGTGGGGGCTCAGGGTTTACAGATATTGGAACCCAGTTCGTATGAAGAATAAATTGTTGAGTCGGTACCGCATGCATACAAAGTTTAGTTGTGAGTCCGGTTCAGAGTGGGGATCGTGACGAGCATGAATCAAGTCGATTATTGTCATTGCATTATATAATGAATTGTGCAAATGATATGTTTGGGTATTGATGAATACTCTTGCGTGATTGAGTGAGTTTGACTGTGATGTGGGTGAGATATGAATACATGATATTTGAAGTGCATATCTGATACATGTATGAATGAGTAGTATGTGAATCTATCCTGAATTTTTATGCACCATTTATCATTTGAGTGTCACACCCTATTTATGTTGTTGTGTATATGCTCCTCTGGAGTACAAATAATATGGTACTTGAGTAGGAGCTTGAGGTTCAGGATGGTGTCATGCCTCTTTAGTTGCTTGTTTATCAAGTCTTATTGTTGGAGTCGCTCTGATACGTAACACGAGGCAAACATGATATTCTTTATTTTCTTATGTTGCATGTCTTTTCCTTTGATGTTATTTCATGATGAACCACTTCTCAAACTAATGTTGTTGTTAAGGCTTTTTATTCAGAGTATTTCAAAATTCTGCTGCTTATCAAATGGTTTAAATTTTTAACTATGTGGTGGAAATCTGATGTGTTTGTATGATAAGTGACATTTTACTTGATGTACTTATGTTTCATTTTGTTTATTTGTCGAGTCAGGAAGTAGGGTGTTACTGATACCGCAACCATCTACAAAGAGGTGAGTAGTGAAAAAGAGAGAGAACACAAGGGAAAGTACCTTAGCAAAGACCCCAAATAGACCGAGACTAGGATATGGAAAGTACACAATGGAAGAGAGAACACATAAGGGAAAATATTGTAGCCATTATAGGAGGTGCCCCTGGGAAAACACCTCGTCAAAAGGGGAAATGAGAAGGAAGATAAAAAAGTTAATGTTTGTCAATAAGAAAGGCGAAATGACCTTAGCTAAGACCCCGGATAGATTGATACTCGTATTTGGGAGAGCGAGAAAGTCAGTGGAATCCTGAATGATATCTTCCCTTTGATCATAATTTCCAATATCTTCCACTTTGACGTATTTCAGATATTGATTGATGGTGGAAGCTCTTGTAACATAATGTACTCGGAGTTTTTCAAGAAAATAGACTTAAAGAAAGAGAACTTGTGGCCATACGAGGGGTACAACTTGTAGGCGTTCAACAACACGTCGACCCTTCCTAGGGGATACATAGAATTGATGATTTCTCTAGGGGAAGAGAAAGATGTCGAAACTTTTTACTCATAATTCCTTGTAGTTTCCTGCAAGAGTGTCTACAAATGCATACTTGATAGACCCTTCGCGATGACCCTAGACGTTGTAGCTTATTGGGTTCATGTTATGTTAAAATTCCACAATCTTCACAGTGAACCAATTACAGTTAATACTGACCTCATAGGAGCCAATAGGATATACTAGACATTGCAACAATACCAAAAGATAGAAGAGTACAAGGTTATGGATAACAATGTAGCTTTACTCCTCGGTCAGCTAAGGAACATGAATGTTCGTAACAATTAAATAAGAAATCAACAACAAATGATAATTTCAAGTATACTTGTAACAAACTCAAATAATCAGCAAGTTGTCTGGTCTCAAATATTGTCGCCACTCCACATGCAGTATATAAAAAGGTCAACGCAACACACCCCCAAGGCCAACTGGTAACCTTGAGGCTACATAACAGGCACACGTATCAAGTGTCGATATAAACACCTGACTTGTCTGTAAAGAAAGTACAAGCTATTAGATGTAGCATGTACACCCTAGAGGCAACCTCATAACTCACAGCCTCAACAAGCTCGTTGTACGTCTTCCAAAGCCAAGACATACGAAGGTGAACGCCCCTGTTGAAGGCAAATTTCTTCTGCACAACCTCCTCATAAACTCCTAAATCTTGTGCAACAGTCATACATGTAAGCGACGGGCTAAGAACACGATTCGTCCATAATTTTTCGTCGATGGGGAGATGGAACAATGAGGAGATATCATCCAAAGTGATAGTCATCTTCCCAAACGAAAGATGAAATGAAGATGTCTCCTTGTGCCATCTCTTAATAAACGCAATAAGTAGTGGAGCGTCGAGCATGGTGAGAGAGCAGTGGGAAAAATCAAGGAGCTCGAACTCCCGTACAATCCGTCTAACCTGATCAGGCATCAGAATCTTTGGGAAGTCCTTCAGCTTCGACCTGTGCAATGTAACCTTCAGTGGGATACGATCCTGTAACAACCAAAATTTAAAATAATTAGCAATTAGCTTTCATGGCACAATAATAAACAAGTTAAAGTTAAACATAAAAGACATAAACCTCTCCATGTTATAGTCGTCACGCTGCATGATCATCATACTCAGTAAGCACCGACTGGTCAATGGGTCCTCCGGGGAATCCTCCATCAGCGTGTACAGAGGTCTCGATCGAAGGATTTGTAACCTACGTGTTAGTAGTAATAGATGGAATCGGATCAGTAAAAACAACATCTGGCTGGACCACCGTAGTAACCACCTCACGAACAATTGCATCATCAACAACCACCACATCAACAACCTCTTTAGCAACCCCTAGCAACAACCTCATCTGCAACAACAACACCTGACACTCTCACCTCATCTGCTACCTCATCTATGGGCGACTCAACCGATCGTACTTGTCGTCGTCGAGTGCTACGAGGCGAAAACAAAGTTTTTATAACTACCGGAAATTTTAGACTTTCCGCTAAAAAACAAAGTTTTTATAACAAATGGAAATTCTGAAATTTCTAGGAATTTTCCTGGGATTTTATATCGGAAATTTCAAAATTTCTTGTTAAAATGTTAGAATTAATACCGAAAATTTTGAAATTTCCGGTACAAAATCCATAAATTATGACATTTGCGATAATAAACGTATTGTTTTTTAAATTTCAGATAGTGTTTTTAAAATTTCCGGTATCGCCCCAGACTTTTGAGATTCGCGCGTGGATCCTGTGAATTTAGAAAATGAGTGAAATAATTTTGTAATAACAATATTATCTTTTCATACGTAATAGAGGGGTGTTAGACTCAGGTGGGAGTGTCAAATTAAATGTTCATATGTGCCTAGGAAAAACAAACAAGCCCATATGTTAGGAAAAAAAGTCATAGTAGAAAAAACATGTTATGTTTGAACATTGGGCAAAAGCCCAATGACTTGTAATTTTGACTATTTTTAAATAATGATAAAAAAAATGTGAAGCCACATTCAATAAAAATACACTAAATTAAAAAGTAACTAAATATCCAATTTAACAAAAAAAAAGAAACAAATACTTCAAAAATAATTTAACAACTAAATTAATAAGTAACTAAACAAAAAGACAATTAATTAAACATCTAATTAAATAACTAATAAATAGGAAGTTAATTAAATAAACATCTACGTAAACAATTAAATAAAATAAATACTAAATTGGAAACTGAAAATATAAGTAAATATCTAATTAAATAACTAAACAACAAATCCATTACTAAATAATGATAAAAATAATTATTTAATTAACTAATTAAATAAATAAATACGTAATTATATAAATAAATAAAAATATAAATAAATAAATAATTAAATAAAAGTACATATTTAAAATAAATAAATAAATAATCAATTTACTTCTCCAACCCAAACCTTTCCAAGTCCAATTTTCTAGTCAACAATGTTCAAGAAAATCAAAGACAAGGCCTCTTTTGGTTGCTTTTACTACCACATTTGTGACCAATTTAATCGACACCCGCTTCAATATCTTTCACCCCACAAAATCTTTATATGACTTAAATAAGATTTCTTAAGTACGTCAATATTTTAGAAAATTCAAAATAAAAATGATCAAATTATTTTTTTTGAAAAATATCCTGAATTTATTTATATTGAAAATTCTAAAATGCAGAAGTTTTATAAAATAATACAAAATAATTTTTTAATGCAGAAAATTTTTTTATTCATAATTTCTGAAGTTTTATTTGAGTGAGAAAATGTGGAATATATTCTTCTGGAAAGTTAAAAAAGTGCAAAATGATTTTTAAAAAAATTGTGTATGAACAATTGAATCGTGGCTAAATTGATTACTTTAAGGACTTTTAAATTTTTCATTTGAATGGGAAAATATATATATATTTTTATTTTATAATCCAGAAATATTTTTAAAATGATAAAACTATTTAAAAAATATAAAATATATTTTGGTATTAAAATTATTTTCACAATTTATAAGAATAAACTTGATAATTTGTTAAATATAAAGGTGACAACGGGTAGAGATTTAGAGGTGGGGTGTCAGATAAATTCTTCAATATTTAATATTTAAATATTATTTAAGCATTTAACATTTTCTATTTACTTTTTTAAAGAAAAATGAGTTATAGAAATTTGATTAGAATTTCCTGTGAATATTTGGATTGATTTTCATATTTTGGATCAGTTTAACAAATTTTATGGGATTTTTTTATTCTGTTTTATGTGGTGGAAAAACACCTTATGAAAAATCGAAAATCTCTTGAATATTTGGATTGATTTTCACATTTTGGTCAGTTTAACAAACTTTATAATAGGTTTTTTTATCCCGTCCTATGGGATGGAAAAACATCCTATGGAAAATCAAAAATGTCTTTTAGATTTCGGAGATACATTTTCGGATGCACCACACCCCACTTTTATAATGCATCAAACGAGTGTCACCCCTAATTATCACAAAAAATTATTCTTGAGATACATCTTCGGGTACTTGCAACAAATATATTAATAGTTGAGCAGTCTAGTGAATTTTCAAAAGATGCATCTACAGAGGTTTGGGGCGGGATTTTGCATGTCTAATATTTTCAGAGATGCATCTCTGGAATAAATTGATAAAATACTAACGTGCATATCACACAACCATACTTGTTTTCTACTCCAAATCCTTGCCAAAAATCCTTCCATTTTCAATCCACATTTCACTCCAAATCTTCAATCTAGTGTTTCATTACATCAAAAAGAGCAAAAGAAGTTGGAATTCCAAGTAAAAATCATTTATTTCAAGCCTCATTAATCACATTAATCTTGTTTTTTGTCTGAAAATGTGTGTTTATTTCGGAGATACATTTCCGAGTCTGTATGAACTCAACCAGAAATGCATCTTCGCTACCAATCTATTTTCATTTTTTCAACATTGTTTATAGTATTAGTACTTATTGAGTGTTTTATTGTAACTGTTTTCATTAGATATGGTGCACCCCGATGTTTTCCCCAAACATGTTGTGTCTCTGGATGCTAAAGGTGTTGTTGTGAAGGCGGTAGATATTGACAACCAATTTAAAAATGAGCAAGAGTTTGAAATTCGTGATCACATCACTACTACAAAATTGACTTTTCGTAACACCCAGTTTACAACGATTTTCTTGTAAACCGTGATAATAGTTCTTTTTTGGGCGTTTTTCACAATGGTCATAAGTACCAACCGTAGTGAAATGTACCTGGAGTGAAAGGGTTCGACTTCCAGCACCAACAATTTTCTATTTATCGTGACATAATGGATTTGACCTTAATATTTCATCATAGTTCATATTGTCAACCGTGGTGAAAGGTTTTACTTATTTATATATAAGTGAAATTATTTCTAGCTTCAGTACATTACATATGTCTCTCTCAAAACAAAATCCTAACATATCTTTCACTCGTCTCTCTCAAAACAAAACACTAACATCTCTTTCACGTGTCTCTCTCAAAACAATACCCTACATCTCTTTCACTCGTCTCTCTCAAAACAAAACCCTAACATCTTTGTCACTCGTCTCTCACATATGGAAACCCCAAACTTATGCAGGAAAATCGTCTTCTTCGATGGATACCTTTGTTGCATCAAATCTTAGCAAATGATTACTTTATAGGTTCGTCTTCACTATAGTTTATGTTTCAAAATCTATTTATGTATTATTGTTTATGTTTCAATAGTTTGTTTCATAATGCTTGAACTTTCTGCTTGTTTTGACTTGTAAGTAGGGATGCTTGTTTCAATAAGGAGGAAGAAACTATAGTGAGTGTTGCAATTATGAGACTTTCATTATGGATTCCATTATGGGACATGTACGTTTCTAAAACATTATATAAGTTAATATGTTTGTTGTATCATGTATGTTGTTTATGATTTTTTGTTGATGAATGTTATTGTTAATGTTTGTTTAAAAGATGAGTTTATTCTATCTTATGTGGTTTGAGTATTGTTTTCAATCTCTTACCGAATATATCACTTTTCATATTGCATTAGAAAATTATAATATGATAGATAAAGTTATATTAGAAAAGAAACACACGTTTAATTCTAGACAATAATTCTTCATCCTGTTATATGCATATTGTTCTTTAATAGTTAGAACTTTATTTAACGATTGTAGTTCTTCAACCGCCCATTTCCCCACCTCTAATTTTGTTTGCAAAGTAAATAATATTTTTCAAAATAAACTAGAGGTGAAGGAAGGGGAGGTTGAAGAACTAGGATCATTAAACAAAGTTTTAACTGTTAAAGAGCAAAATGCGGATAAGGAGTTGAAGAACTCTTGTATAGCATTGAACGTGAAATTTTTGTTCTAATGTAACTTAATTTTTCATATTATAATGTTCTAGATTAGATTGAAAGGTTATATGTTTAGTTAGCATTGGCGAAATAAGTATTTTACATAATTTATAATAAATTCAGGTGTATATATCACACGATTGTTTATACCAACCATTGTTAAATATTATGCATTAAAGAATATCACAACGGTTGTTTAAAGTAACCGTTGTGGTAGGTAGCGTGCTACATAGCTTATAATAACGGTCGCACGACCGTGGTGGAGAGCATTATACATACAACCACACCTTACCTCACAACGGTTGGTCCGACGTGATGGTATACCTTTTATAACTATTGTGATAGGACCCATAAATAATCATACACACGACTTTACAGAAAGAAAAATTTCAATACGAAGCTTATCATACACGGAAATAATCATACACAATTTTTCGATTTATCAATTAGTTGAGGACCCATAAATAATCATAAATAATCTCTTTTTCATATCTGTAATACGAAGTGCATAATCTCCTACCTTACAGAGATAATCGAAAAACTGTGAAGCTCGAGTATCGTTCACTGTTAATTAACAAGGACAACAAGATTGAATACAACAATTATGAGCTGAAGACAAACGCAAATGTAAGGACTATGTGGAATACATTTTTCCCTTTCGAAACTAAAGTTTTGGTTGAGTTGGAAGCAACGATTTCAAAATCGGTCGAAGATATTGTGAAGATGTTGAAACCTCCACCTGGATATTGAAATGTAATGTTTCATTTTATGTTGACATCATCTATGTAATGTTGATTTTATATCATGAATGGTAATTGTTCATTTTTCAAAATACAAGTTTATGGTTTTCTGCTCATGTTTCAGATTTATAATGTTATGAAAACGCATCTACGGACAGATTCCAAAGATGCATCTCTAAGTTATCAAAAAAGCCACTCATAGGGCATCGCTTAGAATTAGCGTAGGTTGTGTGTGCATGGGGTGTGTCAGGAGATGCATCTCCGAAATCCGGGGGTGTTTTAGTATTTTCATGTGGTGCACTAGTAATATAAAGAGTGCATTAAGAAATTTCCACTTTATAAATGGATACAATGTTAGTTGTGAATACCTGGATTGATTTTCACATTTTGGGTTTGGTTTAACAAAATTTTAAAATGAAAACGTTGTCAACCCCATAGTTTGACCTGACATCTCCAAATGAGGTGTGTTTTTACCATCATATCTTTATGATTTTTTTTAAAAAAAATGTGTTTTTCAGTTTTTTTTAAAATGTGAGTTTTTATTGGATTTTTGGAGAATTTCATGAGTTTTTATCTGACTTTTGAAGGTTTTATGAGTTTTTAGTGTATTTTTAGGGGATCTCATGAGTTTTTATCGAATGTTTCAAATACACTATCATATTTTTCAAAATTTAATGAATTTTTACCAGATTATTTAAATACACTATTAGATTTTTCAAAAATATACGAGTTTTTACCAGATTTTTCAAAAGGTCTATGAGTTTTTTTTTCGATTTTTTAAAAAAATCTAAGAGTTTTATACAGGATTTTTCCAAAAGTCTGAGTTTTTACCAAAATTTTCAAAAAAACCTCTGAGTTTTTATCGATTTTTTCAAAAAAATCTATGAGTTTTTACCATATTTTTTGAAAAATCTGGTATTGTACTGGATTTTTTGAAAAATCCGTCATTGTACTGGATTTATAAAAAAATTCGGTAATGTTAATTTCATTTTTTTTCCTTTCAGAAATAAACTATCGGATTTTAAAAGTATCAAAAAATTACAAAACATGTCGGTTTATCAAAAAAATCCAGAGTGTTAAATTCATTTTTTAAAACGAGTAAAAATGCATACCAGACTATTAAGATGTATTCACTAATTTTTCAATTTATACCGGAGTTTTCAATTGCACTACCAGATTTTTCGTTCACTCTTTTTTAGTTAAATTTTGACAAATGCAGTTTTACCATTATGAAAATATATGGACATGTCAGGTTAAATTGTGGGGGTGACAGGATAAAATCTCTTAGTTATTGAATGTTAGTTGGTTAACAAATATTTTCAGAACCTTTTTCATGTGTTCGTTATGTGTACGTATAATAATATTTATTACAATGTTTTTGTCTTTTGTAATTTATGGATGTATTTTGTCTTTCACATATGAACCTGAATAAATTGTATCATATTTAGAAATATAAACAGAGCAGACAATAAAGTGACAGCTCATAGGGAACTCGCCACTAACTTTTTGACCTACCACCCAAAGAGATCAAAATCTCAAAAAGAGACATATGATGGCTTAGAAGGATCATTAACCAACCAACCTCTTAAATATCTTATATCACACAGAAGAAATTACCTAACAAGTTATAAAAAGATGAGAATCTGATTCAACCAATCCCTTACACACATGACAAGTAATCCATTATAGATTGTTAATAACCGTATGTTTAAAAATAGTCTATCTAGTAGTGATCTTCTCTTGCAAAAACTTCCAAGAAAAAACCATTACTTTAGACAAGGCTCAATTAACCTAAATGAGAGGAATGATCAACTCCTCAAAGAAGGGGGGGGGGGGGGGGGAGATGCAATATGAATAATAAAATCTCCTTGACCAGAAGAATCCAAAGCTACTAAGAATACCCCATCATTGAAATGACACCAACATTAGCTATCATAATCCAATGAGAGAGTTGTTCCCAAGATAACATAAACAAGGTAGGCTACCCACTCCAACTCATGAACAAAGAAAGACGTCTTCTATCTCAGATCCTAAATAAAAACATTATCCTCTCATAAAAACCCTCACCTACTAAGTGGTCCTTCTTATTAGATATACTAAAGAGCCTAGAAAACCTAAGTTTAAGAGGGATGTTTCTGACCCATAGCTCAAGCCTTAAAGAATTATTGAGATCATTTCCAAAATTCTTAGTAATATTGTGTGATAACCAATTAGAGGAGCCATCTTCTTTTGACTCTAGAAGAGACACTTATTTCTAACAAGTGAAGGGAGAATGAAAATCAGTAGACCGACCCCCCATCCCAGAAGGAGAAAACCTCAAGAGGTCCATATATAGTCAAAAGACTAACTTAATCCATCAAAGATCAAGACCCTTAGCCCACCCTTACACATTGGTTTACAAACACCATACTACTTTATCCAAAAAAAAAATTAGCAACACCCTTCACACCTCTACAAAGAAACATTATTTGAATCTTAACTAAAATACCTTAAAAGATATTTTTAGGAAAGATAAAAAGAAAATAGGAGTTAAATATAGCATCGAGTTAATAAAGATCACCTTCCCTAATAGACTAACATACATATGGTTCCATGAGATTAGCCGCTTAGAAAAAAATTAACCAACATATCCCACCTAGTATCAAGGCGAGTATTAGCCCCCAAAAGTAAAGTAAGATACCTAAAAAGAAAAGTTTTAACTCACTGAGGCATTCTACAACAAATAAGAAAAAAAGGAGAGTTAGAGGATCACCTTACTTCAACTTTGAATAGTAAAATTATTAAACAACATTGCATGATTCATGACAAACACGCAATTAAAGTATCTTTTCCAATCCATCTTTCTTCGAATAAAGGTTACCATGAATCTTTAATATAACATTAACAAAACCAACATTTTCTACCAGTTATGGCCAGCATCTTAAAACAAAAGCCATACTCCCTTTTACGAACCACATGATTGTCTAGCATAAAAAAATCATTTGTTTTCATGGTTCCACTCTCCGCATGACAACTTAGAACAACTGCTGCACTAACAAAACAATCATGTCACTTCTTATCACACCATCACCGCACCTCATCTAATTTCATCGTCCATACAAAGTACCAATAAACACCATGAGTTGATTGAGTCGGGAGCGAAACTAGAATGAGAACACTAAAGTTATGATTTGAAATACCCAATGATCACATATGGATATTATGTGATCCACCATCATCGACAATGCATGAATCTGTGACTGCGTGATTGGTCTAAGGTACAAAAGTTGTCACCTTATAATAAAACTAAATAGATTTATGTCTATATTTATATAAAAATAACGATGCCTCTTCTTGTTAGTCATATAAAGAGACATGTAGAGATCTAATTGCAGAAATCAAATTTATTGTTATTGACTTGAATAAATATTAAGACTAATTGAATTAGAGATTTATGTTGTAAATTATTAACAATTAATGATCTTGAATCTGTTTTAAAATGATAAAAATATATTGAAATGAAGATTAATTTTTGAATTTAAAAATAAATAATATTTGTGAAGTGATGCAGTCGGTTTGAATTCATAAATATACAACACTTGCGAAGTATTATAGTAGGTTTGAATTTGGAATTAGGAAACACTTGTAGTGTTGTAAAATACGAAACAATACAACTTTTGAAAACTGTTGTTATAGGCGAAACAACGCAATATTTGATAAAAGTGATGTTGTAGGCGAAACAGTTCAATAATTGAAAAGTGTTGTTATAGACAAAACAATGCAACACTTAACAAAAATGTTGTTGTATATTTCTTCAATGGTCCATGAAACAACATTAAGATGACCTATAAATTTGACATTTCAGATTCAGAAAAACATATTAGAAAAGTCTATTTTATTCACACAAAATTCCGGATTTCATCTTCTCTACATTTGAGTTTTCATCGATCTTTCACAAACTCGAGTATAGATTGAATTATCATGAATATTTCTGCATTCCAACTCTAAGACATTTGTGAATGTTTGTAATACTTATAAAAAAAGTGATTCCGTTTATGATTTTAGATTCGATCCATTCGATTTAAATTAATTTTTTAATAATTTTATAAATATTTTTTAAATAATGACAATTGAGAATTTTGTTTCAAGCATAAAAAAACAAATTATTATGTCATACACATATTCTAATCACAAGAATACACATCATGAATTCGATTTTATTATTTTTTATAAAAATGAAAAAATTGCAAAAATCATAAATCAATATCCAAATTCAATTTTAGTATTAGATGGCATCCTAACGATGATTATTAGTATCATGAATTATTAACTGATAATGCATTGTAATTTAAATTACAAATTTTCATTAACAAATATGTCATAGATAGAATGAATTTAATGTATCGTAGTAATGGTTTTCGTAATGCACAGCTTTTACTGTAATGAAATGCGATCTCGATAAAATGCATATTCATACTAGAAAAATATGTAAGTGCTACGTACTCATAATATTGTCTTAGAAACATGGTTCAAGTGTTATTAACAGAACTAATATAACATTCATAATAACAGTGGTATGTATATCATGTAATAGATATTATTAGAGATTAATTCTTATGCACTGTCAGTGTAAAAAAATTTACACTGTCAATGCATCACAATTATCGGTCTATATTACTTTTTAAATATTTAAAATAAAAATTAAATCTTTTAAATAAATTAGTGATTGTGATTAATTGACAGTGTAAAAAATATGAAAATACCTGAACCAAACACTCAACCTATCACTACTACTTCTTCTTTATCGCTCCCTAAACTCTGTAAAAAGATAAATTCTCATAAAATAGAAAACCTTATTGAGTATTCTCATGTTCCAGAAGATGCTCAAATTTCCGAAACAATACCTCCTCTATTAAGCCCGCACAACATCTTCAAAAGACAAAGAAGTGTTACCAGATCCATCCGAAATCTTATCTCTACGAACCGCCCTCATATGAAAGAATATGTCCAGTCCTCTAGACTAGACCAATGTAGCTTAAGAGCTACAAACCAGAAGCAGTACATAGATTTAGAGATTCCCCAGTATCTCATAAATCACTGGAAGACTGAAGGATATACAGCCTTACACTTCGGGACTGTCAGGCTCATTCTTTCCCTACACGGAAGGAAGAACCAACCTGTCTTTTGCAAAATAGCTCTGTTGGACTCGAGCTACCTCCACTATGAAAACGCTGTGATAGGAACTGTTCTCACCACGCTGCATGCAGGGAGTGTCGTCCTTACCATTTTTCATAACTAAATATGAGTCTCAATGATAATACTTTATCCACAAGACTTAAAGTACAGGTTCAAATCACTGGAACTGACCAAGTACCAGAAGCTATGTCAGCTACTCTCCATCACCAGATAATATACCGCTTGCAGAATCACTCGATAGATCTCCCTCTCTCAGGTTGCTCTTCTGATTCACTATTGGTTGTCACCAATAGAGAAGAAGACATACCCTCTATAGTCCAAATTCCGAGAAGAATTACAAGGGAAGAGTTGACTCAGCTAATTCCCCTTAAATGGATAACCAACTACGAGAGACTCCATGTTGATAGAAGACCTATCCAATCCCAAGAGGCTACATTCAGAAGATCTATTGACAAGACGGTCAAGACAATTTTCAAAAAGCCAGACGAAGGGTCGACCTATATGTCTCCAATCTTCCAAACAATGATGATCCAACCAGTTTTAAAAGAAGACTGGTTTCCTGTCCATGCTGTTACAACAAAAGGAAAACCCATCTACACTGATAAAATAGATGGCCACTTCATCTGGGATGTTGATCCTACAAGATGTGACACATATTGTGACTGCAGAATGCACGACAATGATATTGACCGAGATATCATTCTTCCCAAAATAAATAAAAAAGAGAGGTGTAAACCCTCTCCACCTCCTCAAAGAATATTTGATCCAGACAATGGTCCATGGGTAGGAATCCATGGAAAAAATAAACCCCTCTCTATCTATGAGGAAGGACTAAAAATCCTCAGGAAAGAAGGATTGTTACCACCTGATGATCCAACTCTTGTTACATGGTCACCAACAGACCACTGTAAGTCACCACATCCTCCAACTGTTGTCCAACCAATTCCTTGTTTTATGTACTCAGCTGCAACTCCAGAGTACGAGCAGCAATTTCCTTCCCTGGAAAGGAAAATGGATCCAATCACAGGCAGAACATCTAAACCCTTCATTCATCCCAGTGAAGTCCAACCCGATGGGAAACTTAAGCCTTTAACTCAAGCTGAAGAAGTGCTAAACTGGCAATCTGAAAACATGGTTTCTCAAAATGAGATTCTCCAAAGCCTTGACAAAAGGGTGGATAAGATTGCTGAGAAAATTGATGAGACATATGACAATCTCAAGGTTTTGTCCCAAAAAATGCAGAAGCACTACAGGAGCTTAAAAGCCCAAGTATCTCAGCTGGATCGTGACTTGCGGCAGATGTTAGAAGAGAGAACTTTTGGCAAAACTTTTAACCAAAAGGAAAGAGAGATCAGAAATCTACAAGGCCATGTAAAAGAGATAGATGATTTCTTAAGAGCCTCTCATGAAAGAAAATCCAAGCCTGTTGAAAACTCTTTCTTTGACCCTCCTGCTTTTCCTACATATTTCAAACAACCAGAAAGGCCTTCTCCTTTCTACCCTACCTATGTTTCATCACCACCAGATTAGGTTAGATACATACCTATAACTTATAGGCCAAAATCTACTAGAACTTCAACTCCCTCGACCTCCAAGACAAAAGGCAAAGCTCCCTGCCTAAGCGCCTCATCTTCAGACTCTTAGGATATCCCTGAAACACCTCCTCCAAAAATCCAAAAGGAAGAAGAAACTCCAGATAAAGGTTTCCAAGCCATGGCGATCACTAGAAAGTACGAATCTTCCCAAGAAAATCACCACCTTGCTGAAACATTGGCACACAAGGAAGATGAGTCCTCGACAGATAGTGACAATAACTCTGATCAGGAAAACATCTACTAATAAAACACCAAGATCTATTTCCTCAAAATCAGAATCTGAAGACAACTATATCCCAAGACTCTTCATGGCAAATATAAAAGAGGAAGATTCTTTTTTTGAAGAAGAATCCCCTGAAGAAACTCTGATCCCTGAAAGGATTAAACCAAATGGCGGTCCTTGGTTCACCTTTGATGATATTCCACCCAGTCGCTGGAGAAAAAGACTACTTGAATTTGGAGCTTGGCTTGACACTCAGATGATGAAAACAAGTGCAGATAGCTATAAGATCATTGAAGAATTTTGCTGTAGGATGACAGGCACGATGAAAGAATGGTATCACAATCTTGGAACTTTCAAACAAGATGAGTTACACCGTTTAGAAACTACAACTAATATTCTTGGTGTGCTTCATCGTGAATTTATCGGTGATATGGAGATGTTTGATAGGAAAAATAGACAAGAATTCTTTGAGATGAAGTGTTGTTCCCTCAAAACAAAGGATCTTGACAGACACTATCACAAGATGGCACAAAGATATTATGTCCTTAATGGATACAATGACCCTAGTCTCAAGAATACCTATGTCTCCTCTCTACCACAAGAACTCCAGCCAGAAATCCATAGGATGTTAGCCACAACTCAAAGAGATATCAAAACCATGAGTCTTGGACAAATTCACCAAGTGACAATAGAAGCACTTGAAAAGCTTTGCAGTTTTCATCACCAATTTTCAGAAGTTATAGAACAAAAGTCAAAATTCACCCACGCATGTAGAAAACCCTACCTGGAGATTAAATGTAAAGACAAGAGGTGTAGCTGTGCAACAAAAAAGAAACACCATCAACAAAAATACACCAAATCTCATAGGACCTTCAAGGGAAAGAAAAGGAAGAATATGAAGTTCTTCAGAAGAAAACCTTTCAGAGGAAAAGGGGAAAATGAGAGATGCTTTATTTGTGGGAAGAAGGGACATTTCTCTAAAGAATGTCCTAATAATACTCATAAAGCCGCAAAACTGATCAACTCTCTTCAACCTTTAGAAGGAGACTTAGAATCGTTGTATTCTGAGCAAAGCTCTGCTGATGAAGAAACAATTTTTGCCCTCCAAGACTCCTCGTCTGATGAAGCATCATCTTCGGAGTCGGAATATGGCAGATATCTCCCTGTTTACTCCTTCAAAGAGATAGGAAGTTCTCTTCCTACTCCACCTCTCCCTTGTGTTGAAGTTCATGTCCTCGCAACGAAGTTTTCACGTCCAAAGAAAGTTATAGCTTATATGGACACTGGGGCCCAGATTACAATGATGAACCCTAGCATTCTCCTAGCTGAATCGTGGGTAACACATGCCGCATACTTTGTGGCAGCAGATGGGAAGGTTTTTAAGACAGATCTAATGACCAAGGAGAAAATAGGAATTAAATTCTTCCCAGACTGCATCGTCTGGACAAGAGTCATTGGCAGTAATCTTCCAAACAAGGATATTGTAGTAGGAATGGATGTCTATTCAGCAGCAAGCAGACTTCAAATTCTCCCCACAGGAATCAAGTTCAAAAGAGAATTCAAGCCTTATTCCGGAATATTGAAACTATATTCCTTGTCTAAGATCCCTGTTGGTTATGAAGAAATCAAATCCAACCTACTCAAACTCTGCGCAAACAGCCATGAAGAATTCCGCCATCTGAAACCCCTATGGAAAAATAAGGACTTTGGCAATTGGGTATCCACCCAGAGGATCGTTACAAAACAACATTTTGCATTCCTAACGCCCAGTACCAATGGACTGTGTTACCATTTGGGCTCAAAGTTGCTCCGTCACTTTTTCAAAAGGCCATGACAAGAATTTTTGAACTCATTCTCAATAGTATCCTCATCTATATTGATGATGTGCTATTATTCTCAAAAGATGAAAAAACCCATAAACAATTATTGGGCCAATTCCTTCAGATAACCCAACAACATGGAATAATGCTCTCTGAAAGGAAAAGTTAATTGGGCCAAACAGATTTTTTCGGGATGCATTTCTCGCAAGGGAAATATCAACCTCAACCTCATATTGCCCAAGAACTGTTAAAATTTCCTGATGAAAATCTCACTGTCAAACAAATCCAACAATTTCTTGGTATAATTAATTATATCAAAGATTTCCTTCCAGGATTGGCGAAACACACAAGCCCTCTATCACAAATGTTAAAGAAAAAACCCCCACCATGGGGAACAATGCAAACTGAAGCAGTAAAAGCCTTGAAGAAGATTGCACAAACTCCACCTGCCCTAAAAATCCGTGGAAATGGGAAAAAAATCCTACAGACCGATGCCAGTGATCACTATTGGGGAGCAGTTTTGATAGAGGAACTTGAGGGGAAAAGATACTACTGTGGTCATGCCAGCGGCCAATTTAAAGAAGCTGAAAAACACTATCACACTACTTACAAAGAAGCTCTTGCCGTAAAAATGGGAATTCAAAAGTTTGACTTCCACCTAAGAGGCTACCAGTTTGAAGTACAGATGGATAATTCATCTTTTCCCAAGATCCTTGAATTCAAAAATGAGATGCCACCTAATCCTCAAACCCTTCGCCGTAAAGATTGGTTTTCCAGATATGATTTCTCAGTAAAACACATCAAAGGAACCCAAAATGTGATTCCGGATCTACTATCCCGACCTATGAAACCTGTCCAGATTATCACAGCCAAACACACTTTTCCTTTGATTCTTATGGTCAAGCCACTACCAGTTCATGCATCCACAACCAGAAATCTTCCTCTAGGGATAACAGTCTCCTCTTCACCATCTCAGCTCAAGCAGTATGCCAGGAACAATCTCTTTTATTACATGACAAAAATCATAAGGAATAAGCTCCCGGATCATACTCCTTATTTCCCTGACACACCTTTCCTCTTACCAATTTTAATAAACCCAAATGTCAAATTCACAAAAAACCATTTATGGTATATCTGGTGTGCCACAGTATTATATTTTATGCCTGTTCTTATTCCCACCAAAGCCATGTATCAACACCTGATGAATCCCGAAAATCACAAGTCCTTGATTTGGACTACTCTCGAATGGTATTCTCCATTGCAATGGTGGAGGAGTCAATTAAAACCAGTCATAGACGAGGTCAAAGAGAGAAGATTATCCTTAGAAGCTATTAACAAGCTCAAGTCTGTTTTCTTTCTACACAGGCCTTATCAGACAGATCCCGAAACAAAGTTACTTAACTGTAAGAGTTATGTTCACTTATGGGAAACAATTGACGATTATCCTCCCAGTCTAAAAATCACAAGGGAATTAATGGAATATGTCAACTGCATCAATCTTTATGACCCAAAGAACCTTGATGATAGTACAACTTGTATAAGTCATGGAAAATTCAGAAGACCAGAAGTTGGAGAAAGCTCAACTCAAGTTGTACAACAGGATCCGGATTCTCCAATGGAAGCTGAATTCTCAGAAGGACAAGTGAAAGAAGCTAATAGAAAATTGATGGATCACATTTACATGATGGATGACATCTGGCAACATGAGCCATCACGTTATGAAGATTGCTTTTCTGATGAGAACTTATCCGATCAGAACATGTCCCTATCTCATGAACTCATTTTCAAAGACTAGGTGACAAGTGTCCCTTATGGGCCATTAGCATGCTTATGAATAGTATTTTCTCGTCTTTTTGTGTCAAAATAATTCCATTATGTATGCTTTAGAGATAAGGGTGTCGGACTTTTGGAAAAATCATTTCTATAATGACATGCTTGTAATAGTATTGCTTTTGTCCTTTATGCTCCTCCTTGCCTATAAAAGGAGGGCTCTTGTAAACTATTATCATCAAGCAATCACAAATAAAAACTCTTTGTGTGTTCAAGAACAACTAGGTTCTAAATATCCTTTCTTTCTCCCTAAAAGGTTTAGTTACTATATTCATATCATAATCCCCCACATAGATGCAAGTATGCTCTACACCTGCCTCGACTGAGGATCTTGTGTATCAAAAAACATCTGACCTTCGATTCATACTACGGTCCTCACTATTATGGAATATCAGTTTTAATTGATAGTTTGTGTTATGCCTATGGTTGGCTGTTTGATGACGATTCAGTTGAGACTGAGTTTCATGATATGTGAGGTTCCCGGCCAATGTGGTATCAGAGCCTCGTTAATAAGAAGGGGTGCATATGGTGTGAATATTAGTAAAGAAAGTAAGTAAGGGAGAAAATCACTTACACATGAAATAACATTTTAATAAATGATACATAACGAATAACATTAAAAAATCGTTAATGTGAATTACTAGTGTCTAATTTAATTAAAGAAACATGTTTTACAACTTAACAAAATTTATTCTACCCAGCAGACATAAAGAAACCTTGATTCACGTGATAATGAATTAAAAATTGTAATTGCTTTTTACAAGGAAACATACTGTTACAGTTGTGTATATATACGTACACATTGTTGCATTGACCAGATTTTGAATTTTATGCATTATAAATTGGTGTTACTTCACGAACATTAACGGAAGTTTGAAGAGTAAATGAAATCTTCACAATAATATCATTGTAACAAAGATACTACTGCAATTTATATCATCCAATTTGGTTTGAGAATTTATTTTCTTTACAAATGATTGAAGATTTTGAAGTTAAACTTAATTATATTTTATTGGTTTATTAAATTTTAAATAAAATGTTACAATCATATTTTGGAACTATATTTTAAAATTGAAATTTGTTGATTATCAAAATGGTTAAATTTATTAAAGTTTGCGATTTCAAAATATGCAATTGAATTCTAATTCTGATATTATGTGAATTGTTTATGTTCTATGATTTTTTTTATTATTAAGTCATATAAAGATTATTTAAAGATGGATCATGACTTATATATATATTTTTGAATTTGAAGTCTAATGTAATTATTGAATTCTAAGAAGTGGAATTCTATAAGAACCTTATCATGAAGGATAAGGAAGAGAGTGTGAAAGACTAAGGATCTAGGATCGAATAAAATTAGTTCTCAACTTATTTCCTTTATCTTGTGGAAGGAGATTATGAGAATTTAGTTCGAAAAATTCTATTATTTTTCAAGTGGAAGATGATCCTAAGACTTAAAGGGAAGAGTTAGCTTCAAAGGACTTCTCTTTTTGGAATGACATTATCCAAGACAAAATGAATTCTATAATGTCAAACCAAACGTTTTTAGACAAAAGGAAGATGTTGATGACTTCGACACACATGCACTAGTAGCAAGTACGACGACAATTAAAGTATCGTTTGAATTAGCTTCTTTGCATGAACAAATAGTTCATCAAATGGATGTCAAAACGAAATTTAATATGGAGATATCGATGAGGAGATTTACATAGAGCAACCATAAGATTATGTGCTTCCTGGTAATGAACAAAAGGTGTGAAAGCTTATCAAATCCTTGTATTGGTTAAAATAAGCACCGAAACAATGACATCAAATGTTTGACTTTGTTGTTGCCAAATTCACCGATTAAGGGGAGACACACAAGAATTTGTCATCATCAAAAGGGAAAGATTCTGAAGAATACATCTTATATCTAGTTCAGTTTTGATGAAGACAAAGATTATCAAATAAGAAAGGGATCAAAAGTGTCATGCACATCAATGATGAAGTTGATCAAGAAGGTTGAACATAGAAATTCAAGTGAACATAACTAAAGTATTCATTGCAATTGATACTATATTATTTTAAATTGCTCAGAATTTCATCTTTCACTTCATCTAAAAACCTTTTTGCATCATCAAGCATGATTTCCTAAAAACCTTCTTCATCTAATTCTTGTGATAAGTGTTTGTACGCAAAATTGTGTGAGAATATTACAGTATATCTGTGTCTCTATGTTGATTACATATTGATCACTAGAAATGAGATTAATGAAATTTTAGAAATAAAAAGGTTTCTAAATTCCACATTCAAGATGAATGATCTTGGACTAGTTGACACACTTTTGAGGATCAAAGTAAAGAAAAATAATGGGGGTTATGAACTTAGTCAAACACATTATGTTGAGATAGTACTTGACAAGTTCAAACACTTACATTTCAAGAAAATAAGTACTCCATTTGACTCTGAAGGTAGAGGAAAACAAGAAATGGGGGTTTGAATTGTTTTCACTGATAATAAAAACTTTTACAAACAAAACACACACGAAAGATAAAGGAATCAACACAGAAGTTTATCCTGGTTCACTTGAAATTCAAAGCTACTCCAGTCCACCCAGCCAAGGTGATTTCGCCTTCAATAAGGACTTAATCCAATAATCTAGAAAGGTTACAACAAAAGCGTCTAAGAGAACAAAGATCTCTTAGCCCTCTCAAGTCCACAGACTTCACAAGTCACTTGAGGAAATATTCAACAACTATTTGATAATTACAAGGAAGTGTTTAGTGCTTCTAGGTAAGCAATTTTAACACAATAAGAACAGTAAAACTTCACACTAAGAGCAACAACTCGTGTGAACAGATTTGAACAAGAACAAAAAATTAGAATTGAGTTTTCAGTATTCTTGTGTGATTGCTTGGTATCTTTTATGATGATGATTTTACCTTTATATAGTGCTTCGAATATGAGGTCGTTGGCTGAAGCATTGATGTGATATCTTTTTCAATGATGAGACTTAATTGATATTAACTTCGTTGTCCTTTCCATATCAATTTAGGAGAGTATTTATTCTTTTCCAAAAAAAGAGATTCATACCAAATATGTAATGCTTCATTACTAAGTCTTGTGGTTAATCTGTTTGGATTGGATCAAAGTGCGCGGAATCTAGATCTTCTTGTTCAACATGTATTCTCCAGATAGTTGTTAGAAGTGGTTTTTCTTCAGAAGTTCTTGATATATCTTCAGTTGGACCTTCTTCAGATGTACGAATCAGCAGATTAACTAAGTGTGGAATCCTTCAAATCAGAGTATCTGAGTCTTCAAACTTCAGATGTTGTGAGCGTCGTTGTCTTCAGAGTCAGAGCGACTGCTTTATTTGACTCTAAGTAAAATTTTCTAGATTAGTGTGATGTCAGATGTTGTATATCATATCCACTTTCTGTCAGAGTCCTGCATACTTAGATAAATTCGTTAGGGTACCAATTTGTTTCATCCTTTGTTATCATCAAAACTTAGAGATGAACTGTAGACCCAAAAATCTTATTCTAACAATCTCCCCCTTTTTGATGATGACAAAAACTTCGGACTGATGATGAAACAATGATACTTCATAAAAAATTTAAAGGATTTATCTCAGAGTCAGATGCATGATGACTCCCTCTGAGATAGGCAATCTCCCCCTAAATTAGATGCTTAAGAAGGTTTATAGGTTCTTACTAAATGTCCTTAAGTTGTATAACTTGTTTCTCTGATGTTACAACTCAGATACTTCCTGCAGAGCTTTAGACTTCATAATAATAGTTTTTAAATGTGTGCAGTGCATTATAAGGCTTAGATATTATTTCATCAGAGTCTGTTTAATTTGTTCTCCCCCTTTTTGCCAGACTCAAAAAGATATAGCAAGGTAAGTAATGGCAAAACAAATTTCATTGACAAGAGAAACGTACAGATGAGAGAAAGAAGAAAAAAACTTAGAAGAAAAACATAGAATATAATCGCTTAGAGCATAACAATTCTAATTGTGCCTAAGGGTTCGGAGGAGGCGGCATCCTCTGCAGCAGCTGAGTCAGCAGATTCTGAAAGTTGGAATTGACAAAGTCATGTTGATCCAGTCTGGCTCTCACAACCTGTTGCTCTTTCTAGAGTTCCTCCAGAGTCTTCAACACCAGAGGAGAGAAGTCAGAATGAGATGGTTCCCCTGAGTCAGAGTTGTGTCCTTAGCCTTGGCAGCTTCTTCCGTAGTAACGTGCGCTACTTCTTCAGCGTCAACCTTGGCTTTGGCTTCAGCTTCAGCAACAGCAACAGCCTCAGCGGTGACCTTTTCTGCAGATTCTCTTCTTGCTTTCTCTTTTTCTTCTTCTAATCGAGCATTTTCCTCAACTTCTCTGCGAGCTCTCTCTTCTGCCTCTCTGGCCAGACGGGACTGTAACCTCTCTCCAGCTTCTCTGATAAAGTCATTTATGACTTGTTCAAAGAGGTCTTTCAGCTTGAAAGCCTCAGATGTAATCCATCTAATTACTCTATTCCAGTGAATCCTTACCGCAGAGGGATCATCACTGATTTTAGAGTTTTCAGATAGTGATATGAACTTTTCCACTAAAGACTCAGCAAATAAAGCGAATGCCTCTTCAAGAGTGGGGAATATGGGTTTAGGTTCAGAGGTGGGAAGGATAGGTTCTGGTGGGGTGGGGATGGTTTCAGTGGGAAGGTCAGATGGTTGGGTAACAGGGTTTTCAGAGGGAGTTTTGGTGTGAAGTTTAAAGGGTGGTGTTGTTGGGTGTTCAGATAGGGGAGGGATGGAGGTTTCTGGCTCAGATGGGTTTTGATTAGAGAGGGCGTGAGCTTGGAGTTGCGCAGGAGTAAGGGATTAAGGGTCAGATGGTTCAGGCTGGTTAGATTTAGATGATATGTTATAATAAGGTGGATATGAGGGAGTGGAGGAGGATGGTGATATGGGTTCATTGAATAGTAGGGCCTCAGATATGGGTAGTGTTGTATTGGTGAGATTAAAATGTTGAAGGGAAGGTGAGGGTGGGTTAGAGGTATGAGATTCAGAGGGATTTGTGGTGGATGTTATGGGTTCAGAGTGAGTGTAGATGGGGGATGGTTGTGGTAAGGAGGAAGACAATTGCTTTAATTGAGAGTGTAAGAGAGTATCGGAGGAGACTGACTTACTTGGAGAGGAGGAGACCAGAGGCACAAGTGGTCTGGATGCAGATGGTTCCCCCAACTTCAAGTTTTCTTCTTTGAATTTCTTTCAGAAGACTCTCGAATCCTCTTCACGAAATTAGCTAGATGTTCAGGTAGTCAATCCACCGAGAAGTCAGAGATGTCTACCCCTTGATTAGCCAGATCTTGCAGATAGTGGGCGATAACCTCTGGCGGATCTATCTTAGAGAACATATAAAGACCATTAGGTATCTTCTTATGATCCTTCAGAGCTTCCTAGGAGGTGTCCATAGATGGATTAACCAAAACTCTCTCAATGATGCCCATGCTCTTCAAATTTCTTGAGTTCAGAGGCTTACCGGTATCTACTGTCACATCTTCCATCAGATTGTGGGATATCAGATGATCCACCAATCCACTTTCTATCATAACGTCGAAGAGAGCCTTCCTAGAGGAATGTAGTTATGGGCTTCATGTGATTTCTGATGTCCCTGGCGGAGTCCCTCAGATGATTGAACAGTAGCGCTGGCAGATTTAGCTTGAGTCCTTTGTGGAGGCAGTAGAGGATGCATTTCTGGTCAGTGTTGATGTAATTTGACGAATTTGATGTTGGGCGGTGATGAATGGTACCCAGAATGATCTTCAGTCAGACTCTCAGATTCTAGTGAAGTTCCTTATTCTTAGAGGATTTTCCTTTTGCGCTCTGCTTCAAGATGGTGGGAATAATCTCCCGGGACATGTATTTTGCCTTAGGGTTGATGTTGTAGATTCTTATTCCCCCATTATTCTCCATGTTCATAAGTTTTGCAATTGATTTCTCATGAATAACCATCTTCACCCCTAGAACGTGTGAGACGATGCAATGGTCATCGCAATCTACGAATCTCCATAACTCCTTGACCAAAAATGGGTAGATTGGACCATAGAGTCTCTGAAAGTAGTTTTCCCAACCTTGTTTTCTTAATTCCTCCGTGAGATCAATACCATTACGCTTCATGTTCTCGAAATACACTAGAGATTCACACAGAACTTCCAGTTTGTCAAAAGGAGTTGCAAGATGAATGTGGGCTGGACGATCCAAAATGTGTGGTTCCTGTAGTGGTAAATTCATGATCATCAAGCTATGGATAATCTAGACATCAAATAACAAGAGTCGCCACCGCGCTTTTGTTGTTTCCAAGGGAAAAGGGAAAAAGTACGAACAAAACCCAAAAGTAAGAATTTTTCAAATCAAAACTAATAAAATGTCAGAGATTACAGGTAAGGGGGTTGGTTACACAGAGGGAAGGTGTTAACACCCAAAGTATCCTAGGTACTCCTAGGGAGCCCTTTTTGTGTGCATATGTATTTGGTACAAAATGATGTTTACAAACAAATAGAATGGGTGATGAGAAAAGAATTCATTAACTATATTTTTGTGTTTGACAAGACCTTCGGACTTGTGCCTACCTACCAACATAAAATGAGGGATCAAAACCTCGTAGTTCGTGATACAAATTTCAAAATGGATGCATTGCTTTTATTAAATTTAAGTTTAAAAGGCACAAAGGCCTAAAAATGGTTTGAATGAGTTAGTTCTTTTTGCCTTTTTGAAAGTTTAAGTCAAGTATAGTTAAGTTTATTTACAAGTTTGATTTAAGAAAAGAAGTGTGAAAATGCAATGGCATAAGGCCAAAGTTTCTATCTTTTTCCAAAGTGGTCAAAGTTTGAAACAAAATAAGTTCAATCAAAGAAGATTTTGAAGAGGGAGGTAGAGATTTTGAAATTAAAGAAATGGGGAGAAGATGAAGAGACTAATCCTATGCACAAAATTAAAAGTTAAGAGTTGAAAAGATCTGACCAAATGGGTAGCAATCCAATAGACAAGAGTGTCAATAGAAACCCAGAATTCCCTTGGACATTTAGAATCAAGCAACACATAAATGCACAATTATATTATCTTGAAGAGCAAAGGCATCAGATAAAGATAGCCACATCCAAGCTTTAGGCACTCCATGATCTTCTTCAAATTAGCCCATGTAACAGATGAATTCCACAAGTCACAGGTTCAAAATAACAGCTTCACAATGATCATGTTGCAGATGAACTTAGAGGGATCTTGAATGATGTATCAGATAAAGCTTCAAATTGTAAGCACTTGGTTCCACATAAAATTGGCATTGGCCAAGTCCTTCAGCATAGGAATGTTGCCAAAGTTCTAAGTCCATTTGTCCAAGATCAAGCCAACAGTCCACACAAGAGTTTTTCAGGGTTTTTGTTGTTATTAGGTACATTAATGGTCAAAGACCACACAAAACAAGCAAAGTATACACAAACAAGATATATCACACAATATAGTCAAAATGGACAAAGGTAAAATTGCATTAACATAAACAATTAGAATGGTATGAATAATGGCAAATGAATAAGGCTAAAATTAAATGGCATTAAAGTAAATGGCTTGAAATTAAAAGTTAGTTGTTAATGAATTAGAAGTTGGTACTATTTTACTTTTGCTTTTCATTTTAAGACATTCTTTGGAGAACACTCAACCCACTTATCACAAGCATGGTGTCATACGGTGAACTGGACTTTTTGTGTTTTGCTTTTTATCGCAATGTCGCGGTTAGCAAGAGTCGCCACCGACTTTTCTTTTATCCCATAAGGAAAGGTGGAAAAGAACAGGAAAGACCTTAATTCAGATTCTTAGGTTCGGGAGGTACTTTATACAAAGGGAAGGTATTAGCACCCTTTATATCCATGGTTATCCATGGGCTCTTAATTGCTCAATCATTTATGTTTTCTAGTTTGAAAAAAGGTGGTTGAGAAATGTGTGAAGGATGTTTTGAAAATGAGAATTTAACTTTGTAATGATCCTTGCATGAATGTATACAGAGTGGTTATCTCATTTAGATTTGAAAGTTATTTAGAAAAATATAACTCGGCAATGATCCTAGTACGGATGTATGCTAAGTGGTGATTTTCCAAAAAGGATGTTTGAAAGGTGTGAGGTGTGAAAAGTATTTTTTAGGTTATGAATGAGCAATTAAGGTTGTAACTGTCCGAGGTCTTTCCGGGCATTTCCTATCCTTATGAGGGTAAAACTGTCCTCACTATTGAGAAGTAAGTAGTTTATCCTTTGGATGTTAAAGGGTCATCGTAGGGTCATCGATTGGTCATTGAAGGCAACAGTTGTGAGGATACCTTAGCATTCGAAGGGACGATCATCATTTAACCGTAGGCTACACCGAAGGGTCATCGAGGGACAAAATCGTATTTTCGAAGGCAACATCCGAGGGACTATGATTTATTTTATGATGATTTAATCGAAGGGCCATTGCTAAGTGTATCTCCATATTCGCGGGACATGACCGTATTACGTAATCGTGGGGTAATAAAGAGAGGTCCGGTATGGTTTATTTAAAGTCCATATTTTAAGTTCATTAGGTAATTATGATGATTCCGCATTAAATCGATACATTAAAATCAACACATTAAGAATCAATACATTAAAATTGGTTAGGCAATCAATATGAATTTTCACGTTAAAGTGAAATAATTTAGAATCCATCTCCATGAAAGTCTTCCACACATAAAGTGGAGTACCTAGCCAGCCACTTCCTTGAGAATATGCGAGCTTTAACACAAATTAAACACACGGGTGAGAATTCCAAGTTAAAGTGCAATTGAAAATTGCACTACAGAATGAACACAATAGTCACAAGGCCAAATAATGCATGATTACAATAAGACAAACATAAAACGAAACATGAGAACAGCTACTGGTACGTTCGCCGCTGCTTCGCCTAGCGGAGGCTTAGCGAATATTCGCTCCAGGCTCGCTTAGCGATGTGCTAGCGAGCGGCCACAGATTTTAAATTTTGGCAATCGTACCGTCTCCGGAACCTTGAATCATGACATTAAATTACAGGCACAGCATGGATAGCATTCATGATGTTCAAGCATACTTAAATTTGCATGTGAAATCAGGTTACATATCAAAATTTAATCATGATGCATTATGTAGGTAACGGTTATCAATTGGAAGCATATAACAGCGATAATATGCAAACCTGTTTGCAATTGCTATGTTGAACTGATCACTCTAGGTATCGGATTGAGCTGGGCGGTGGTAGCTTCGAGGCGGGTGAGCGGCCTTCAGGGTTTCCGTCTTCCGAATTCTCTGGATCAGCAGGGTTTCTGTGTTTCTCCCTCTGGGTCTGTGTGTTATTTTCGTGGCTGAGGAGCTGGTATTTATAGTAGTAGTGATGGTGACCTAATGGGCTTAAAATGAGGTCCAAAACTTCAGATTTTTGCAAGCTTCGGTAGGCGAAGGGACTGCTCGCCTAGCGAGCAAGCTATTTTGGGCCGCCTTTGGATTGGGCCTGTTGTGAGCTGGGCTTTTGTCCGTTTGATTTCAGTGCCTTGCAGAACAAGTCGGAGGGTCTTGAGGAATACTTTGTAATATCGACGGGCAAATTTTGGGGTATGACAGCTGCCCCTGTTCAATATTCTTGAACCGAGAGAGTAGAATGGTATGTGTCGTTCGTGGTCTGGAGGTGAAAGATTATTGAACACTAGAATGCCCCAAAAATTTGCGCTTGTCCATTAGTCTTGATGGGGATGGGCTTAGAGATGCCATCCAGGAAGTTTGATGACGAGCTTCCGATTGTGTCGTACATTAGACGCTGTCTGAAGACATGGATGTCATACCGGGTCATACGATAGACCGGATAGTGAGTCATCCATTATGCTGTCGCTTTCGCTGGAGAGTCAGAGTGTGTTATACGCTGCTGGGGATAAGGGATCAGAATGGATCATACGCTAGACCGCATCTGAATACCAGAGTGAGTTGTTCATTGGGCGGATGACTTCACCGAGGATGAAAAAATCAGAATGGATCGTACGCTAGATTGTCTCTGAGTTGCAGAACGACACCTCCATTAAGCGGGTGATTTCATTGGGGATAGAAGATCAGACCGGATCGTATGCTAGATCGTATCTGAGTTGAAGATCCAAATGGGTCTTATGCTAGCCTGTATTGGAGTTGCAGGATGAGTCGTCCGTTAGGCTGTGTCTGATGATGAAAGGGGAGCAGTCGTATACTAGACTACAATTCAGAGATGTACCTGTCACTAGGTAGCATCTGAGCAGATGAAGGTCTAGCTTGGTCGTACATTAAACCATATCTGAGCAGAGTGAGCCGTCCATTATGCTGAATCTGCTTAAAAGGGAGTAGTCGTATACTAGACTACCATTCAGAAATGTACCTGTCCTAAGGTAGCATCTGAGTAGATGAAGGTCTAACTTGGTCGTACATTAAACTGTATCTGAGCAGAATGAGCCGTCCATTAGGCTGAATCTGCTTAAAAGGGAGTAGTCGTATACTAGACTACCATTCAGAAATGTACCTGTCCTAAGGTAGCATCTGAGTAGATGAAGGTCTAACTTGGTCGTACATTAAACCATATCTGAGCAGAGTGAGCCGTCCATTAGGCTGAATCTGCTGAAAAAGGAGTAGTCGTATACTAGACTACAATTCAGAAATGTACCTGTCCGAAGGTAGCATCTGAGGAGATGAAAGTTTAACTTGGTCGTACATTAAACCATATCTGAGCAGAATGAGCCGTCCGTTAGGCTGAATCTGCTGAAAAGGGAGTAGTCGTATACTAAACTACCATTCAGAAATGTACCTGTCCGAAGGTAGCATCTGAGTAAGGGAGTAGCCGTATACTAGACCACCATTCAGAAATGTACCTGTCCGAAGGTAGCATCTGAGTAAGGGAGTAGCCGTATACTAGACTACCATTCAGAAATGTACCTGTCCGAAGGTAGCATCTGAGTAAGGGAGTAGCCGTATACTAGACTACCATTCAGAAATGTACCTGTCCGAAGGTAGCATCTGAGGAGATAAAGGTCTAACTTGGTCGTACATTAAACCTTACTTGAGTTGTTGAAGGTCAGAGTGGATCGTACGTTAGATCGTATCTGAGCTGGAGGTCCAAATGGGTCGTACGTTAGACCGTATTGGAGTTGCAGAATGAGCCGTACGTTAGGCTGTATCTGAAGAAGAAAGTAGTCGTACGCTAGACTACACCCCGGAATATACCGTACGCTAGGCAGCATCCGAGGATTTGAGGATCCAAATGGGTCGTACGTTAGACCGTATTGGAGTTGCTAAAAGCCAGAATGGATCGTACGTTAGATCGTATCTGAGCTGAAGGAGTCATATGTTGGGCTGAATCAAAATGAACCGTATGTTAGGCTGTATCTGATAATATTTGTTGTATTTGCAGTGAATATCTGGGGTGGGCTTAGAGATGCCACCATTGGGAAGATGTCAGAACGTTCGTCAGATGGATTATATCTGAGAGCTGTATTCGAATCTTGAATGCGATCAGAAGGATAATCAGCCTGAAAAATAAAGTTAGTTTCATGCAATGTCATGATGCATGCGTGTGCCGTGATATGATGTGATGGATGAATTATGCGTCCGGAATAAATGCGGGCATTGTATGCATGTATATGTTATGAAATGATGCGGAATGAAAATTGTATGTAGGTGTGTAATATGAAATGATGTAATGAATGCATTAGGCGTCTGAACATTCTTCCAGGGAACACTACTGGGGAGATAAATCTCAGTCTGCCGGTCGGAGACATTGGTATTGATGACCCTGTCTCGGCTGGGGGATGCTTGATTTCTGTCTGACGGTGAAAACACTCCACAGAGCCTGGCTGGGGATGGAAAAGATGACCCATTTGTCTAGTAATGCCACTCTCTTCTGGGGAATCATTGGCGTTGCCGGGGAATCGAATTAGCAACGGATTCATTGGAAAGCATGGTTAGACCTTCTCCTTGGTCCTGAAGTCTCGTAGTAATTGCGATTTCCATTTTAGGCATGTATTTTTGATAAACATTGATCATATTCAAATGCATATCAATTCAAATTAAATCAATGGACGTTTATGCAAACAAAACAGAAAAGTAAAATAACAACATTTTTTCCGAAATGAAGTGGTATTGATTTTGAAAAAGGGCCTATAAACAGGCAATTTGTGTACAAGGAGACAGAAATCCTAGTAAGAGGAAATTGTCAAGAAACAAAGAGAAAGCTATGCAGAAAAAGTCCTATTGATTCTAATTTCACTACTGTCATCATGTCTTCAGGCATCTCATCTCCTGCTGTCGGATAGAGGCGATTGGCTTGTTCAGTCCCTTGAACTTGGTTGAAGCTGACAGAAAACGGGACATAGTCATACGCTTTAATCCCTAATTTTTGCCTGGACCGCCTTTTCAGGTTTTCAGTCCACCGGGATACCCCTTTTTTGCCCAAGCCGCCTTTTCAGGTTTTCGACTTGCCGGGTGCACGTCTTTATAGGTTTATCCCTAATTTTTGCCCGAACCCTTTTGGTTCGCCGGGATGCCCTTACTTTTGCCTAGGTACGTCGACCTAGCGGGTCTCTGTTATGCGTAGTATTTTTTAACTATGTCCGCGTTCACAGGATGCGGGAAGTCTTCGTCATCCATTGTAGCAAGTATCATGGCTCCACCGGAGAATACCTTCTTAACCACAAATGGCCCTTCGTATGTGGGAGTCCACTTGCCTCTGGGATCACCCTGTGGTAGCATGATACGCTTTATCACCAAGTCGCCAATTTGATACCTCTGTCTCTTGACTCTTTTGTTAAATGCCTGAGTCATGCGCTTCTGATACATCTGCCCGTGACAAACAGCCGCAAGTCTCTTCTCAACAATCAAATTTATCTGATCGAGTCGAGTCTGAATCCATTCGTCCTCGCCTAAACCCGCCTCTTTCATGATCCTTAGAGAGGGAATCTGAACTTCCACTGGTAAAACGGCTTCCGTTCCGTAGACTAAAGAGAAAGGAGTTGCCCCTGTCGAAGTGCGTACTGAAGTGCGATAACCGTGGAGGGCAAACGGTAACATCTCATGCCAGTCTTTGTACGTTATTGTCATCTTTTGTATGATCTTCTTGATGTTCTTATTAGCAGCCTCTACGGCGCCATTCATCTTTGGCCGGTACGGGGAAGAGTTATGGTGTTTAATTTTGAACTGCGTGCAGAGTTCAATGATCATCTTGTTGTTCAAATTAGTACCATTGTCAGTGATAATCCTTTCAGGGATGCCGTATCGACAAATAAGGCTATCCTTGACGAAACGTGCCACCACATTCTTAGTGACAGAAGCGAATGAGGCTGCCTCTACCCACTTGGTGAAGTAATCAATAGCGACGAGAATGAAGCGATGTCCATTAGAAGCCGTGGGTTTAATCTCTCCAATCATATCGATGCCCCACATTGCAAAGGGCCAAGGCGCTGTTAACACGTTCAATGGAGCAGGAGGCATATGTACTTTGTCCGCATAGATCTGACACTTATGACAGGTTCTGGAATGATGGTGGCAATCAGCTTCCATGGTAGACCAATAATACCCTGATCTCAGAATCTTCTTGGCCATTGTATGTCCATTAGAATGAGTCCCAAAAATACCGTCATGCATGTCTTCCATAATCTTTTCTGCTTCCTTTTTATCCACACAGCGAAGCAGAGTCGAGTCATGATTACGTTTGTATAACACTCCCTTACTCAGAAAGAATTTAGCGGAGAACTTCCTCAGGAATTTCCTGTCATTGATGGATGCCCCTTCAGGGTATTCCTGAGCTTCTAAATATCTTTTTACGTCGTGGAACCAAGGTTTTTCCCGTACTCCCTCAGTGTTAAGTTCATAACAGTATGCCGGTTCATCTAGTCGCTCAATGGTAATCCTGGGGGCTTCCCCGTCCCATCTGACTCTGAACATAGATGACATGGTAGCTAATGCGTCTGCCAACTGATTCTCTTCTCGTGGAATATGTTCAAATGTAATCTCTTCAAAGTATGGGATTAATGTCATTACCTGCTCTCGATAAGGGATGAGATTTGGATGTTTAGTATCCCATTCTCCTTTGATCTGACTGATTACCAAGGCCGAATCTCCGTATACGCTCAAAAACTTGATTCTCCAATCTATAGCAGCTTTGAGTCCAAAAATACATGCTTCATACTCAGCCATATTATTGGTACAATGAAAACATAGTCTAGCTGTGAAAGGCGTATGGTAACCCTCGGGAGAAATGAGTACAACCCCAACACCATGGCCCAATGCATTAGAAGATCCATCAAAGACCATAGTCCATCGGGATCCCCATTCGGATCCTTCATCTGGTTTAGGTTTTCCATTATCAGTAACAAGCATGACATCCTCATCTGGGAACTCAAAATTCATAGATTGGTAATCGTCCACCGCTTGATGAGCCAAATGATCAGCTAGCACGCTTCCTTTGATTGCTTTCTGGGTAGTATACTGGATATCGTATTCCGTTAAGATCATCTGCCATCTCGCTATTCTTCCGGAGAGGGCAGGCTTCTCGAACATGTATTTGATGGGATCCATCCTAGAAATCAACAAAGTGGTATGATTCAACATATACTGTCTTAGTCGGCGAGCAGCCCAGGCCAAAGCACAGCAAGTTCTCTCGAGCAGTGAGTATCTTGTTTCACAGTCGGTAAACTTTTTGCTCAGGTAGTATATGGCATGCTCTTTTCGACCAGACTCGTCATGTTGCCCTAATACACACCCCATTGAACTTTCTAACACGGTCAAATACATGATTAGAGGTCTTCCTTCGACTGGTGGTATCAGAATTGGAGGTTCCTGGAGATATTCCTTGATTTTGTCAAAGGCTTCTTGGCATTCGTCATTCCATATCATCTCTTGATTCTTCCTCAGTAATTTGAAGAGGGGTCTACAGGTAGCGGTCAAGTGGGAGATAAATCGGGCAATGTAGTTCAAGTGTCCCAAGAAACCTCTGACCTCTTTCTCCGTACGGGGAACTGGCATTTCTTGTATAGCCTTCACTTTAGCCGGGTCAACCTCAATTCCTTTACCACTGACAATAAAGCCCAAGAGTTTACCGGATCTTACTCCAAAAGTGCATTTGTTCGGGTTCAATCTCAACTTGTATTTCTTCAACCTCTCAAACAGTTTGTATAAATGATCGAGATGTTCCTCTTCAGTATGAGATCTAGCTATCATGTCATCCACATATACTTCTATCTCACGATGAATCATATCATGGAACAAAACCACCATAGCACGCTGGTACGTTGCCCCGGCGTTCTTTAGACCGAATGGCATTACTCTGTAACAGAAAGTGCCCCATTGCGTCACAAACGTAGTTTTCTCCATGTCCTCAGGTGCCATCTTAATCTGGTTATAACCCGAGAATCCATCCATGAAGGAGAACACTTTGTGTTGAGCGGTATTGTCCACCAGAGCATCGATGTGCGGGAGTGGAAAGTCGTCTTTGGGACTTGCTTTATTCAGGTCTCGGTAATCTACGCACATTCGCACCTTACCATCCTTCTTTGGCACTGGCACCACATTAGCAACCCATTGAGGATAAGAAGTAACGGCTAGAAAACCGGCATTGAATTGTTTCATAACCTCGGCTTTGATTTTCTCAGACATTTCAGGACGCATGCGGCGAACCTTTTGCTTGACAGGACGGCAGTCTTCCTTTGTAGGCAGCCGATGCACTACTATGTCAGTATCCAATCCTGGCATGTCTTCATAAGACCAGGCGAAAACCTCTACATAGTCATGTAACATCCGAATCAGTCTTTCTTTGACACTGTTTTCCAATCCTGCTCCTATTCTGACTTCTTTTCTATCTACTTCAGTACCTAGATTTACGACTTCGAGTGACTCTTCATGCGGCTGTATAGTCCTTTCCTCTTGCAGTAATAGTCTGGCAAGCTCTCCAGGGACTTCGCAATCTTCCTCACTTCCATCTTCGGCTTGGTAGATTGGATTTTCAAAGTCATAATGAGCAGTAGCGGAATTATTATCAATAGGATCCAGAGTGGATACGGATTCCTGACTAAAGGAAATCGGGATAGTGTCTTCAGCCTTCCAATTATTGAGTCCGTCACCAATTGTTGGGAAAATCCAGCTATCCAGGTCGCAATCATTGTCAGCATCTTCTACAGCATTGATTTGATCTTTGACCATCTTTTCAGAGCTAAATCCCAGACCAGATTTATCAGACTTGTAGGGTATGCTGATCAGTTGGCCCCAGCCAGTACAGCCACCATCTTCCACCACAGCTTGAGCGTCCTTCAGGGAGACCATGGTAGGAGGAGCTCGAATAACCTCGGGCACAAGGGGAGTTGGCTTAAGGACAGGACTAGGCGGAGGAACCACTTCAAATGACTGGGACGGAGTCTCGAAGAATTCATCATCCATCTCAACGTATCTGAAGGTATGCACACTACTGACAATGTATTCTTCTTCCCCACACACAGTGACGATCTTACCCTCTATTGGATACCTCAGCTTTTGATGGAGAGACGAAGCTACAGCACCTGCCTCATGAATCCAAGGGCGTCCCAGTAAGCAGGAGTAGGCAGGACGAATGTTCATTACATAAAAGGTAGTGTTGAAGACTTGAGGTCCTATCTTGATAGGGAGAACAACTTCGCCGTGGACAACACTCTTTGCACCATCGTAAGCCCGCACCACAATGTCACTAGGCTTCAGTTCAACGCTCTTGCAGTCAAGTTTATCGAGCACGGCTTTCGGTAGCACATTCAAAGAAGAGCCATTATCGATCAACACATGAGACAAGGTGATCCCTTTACACTCAATAGAAATATGCAGGGCTTTATTGTGATTCTTCCCTACCGGTGTCAGGTCAGCATTGGAAAAACCTAGGCCATCGTCAACGGTCAGGTTAGCAACATAGTTTTCAAACTGATCGACGGAGGTCTCCTGAGGTACATGGGCAGTCTTCAGGAATTTTGTCAAGGCATTGGCATGAGATTCAGAAGATAACAGCAAGGACAACATCGAGATCTTAGACGGGGTATGCCCCAACTGTTCTACCACATCAAAATCACTCTTGCGGATGATTTTCAGCACTTCTTCCATTTCTCGTTTGGCAACATCTTCAGTAGTAGCTTCGATCGGTGCCTCTGACGGGGAAGGGTTGACCGGTTCCTTTCCTCGGTTTTCGGGAACTGGAGGTGAGATCTCTGGAGAGAAGATCCTTCCGCTTCGAGTAACTTTACTAGTCCCAACAATGTCATTAGGATTAGCAGAATCACCAACTTGCTTTACGCCATGGATGTAAACATCACCTCCATAGTTCCACGGAATGGCTTTGCTTGAAGAATACGGTACTGGGCCAGGGGCAGTGATGATTAGAGGAGCTACCCTGGGCTCAGCAATAATCTTCACAGGTATTCTGGGAGCAGTAATCTTCACTGGAACCTTGGACCTCGCAATCACAGATACTTCTTCAATAGGGTTTTCCGTCTTAGAAACCCTTTCAAAGAGAATTGTACGATCGTCCATCAGCCGTTGAATACCATTCTTCAATTTCAAACAGTCCTTGGGCCAGAGTATGCAAAGATTGCAATCTTCAGTACAACCTGGAAATAAACCAGCTTGCAATAAATTCCTCTTTATGATCGGGAGAGGAGATGTTAAGTCCGCCACAGCAGTGATGAGAGAATCGTCATCGAGAGCATTAACAGCCTTGTCATGATTAGGCATAGGAGCAGTGATGACATTAGGAGTCTCCGGAGGCTCGAACTCAATTTCCCCAGCGTCGATCATGTCCTGAATCTTATTCTTCAACAGCCAACAATCGTTTGTATCATGCCCGGGGCTATCGGAGTGATATGCACACCTGGCATTGGGATTATAACGAGGCGAAGCAGTGTTGACATTTGCAGGAGGACCTCTGAGAGTGATTAAATTTACCTTCAGCATGCTTTGCAGTGCTTGTGCTAAAGTCATATTGAGCTTGGTAAACTGCCTTCTTGGTCTGTCTTGTCTTTGCTGGAAGTTTTGAGCTGGCGGGGCTGCGATTGTCACTGCTCCAACGGCGTGGTCACCATTTTTCTTACTATGGTTCTTTTGACCATACACAGCATTCGATTCATTCTTCCCATGGTAGGACTTTTTACTACTTGTAGAAGTAGCCGCCTGTAACTTTCCACTTCGAATGCCGCTCTCCACCCGTTCACCTGTCAGTATAAGTTCAGTGAAACCTGATGAAGAACTCCCCAGTAAGTGGCTGTAGAATGGGCCAGTCAGGGTACCCATGAACAGGTCTACTAATTCTCGGTCCGTCATAGGGGGTTTGACCCTGCCGGCCAAATCTCTCCATTTCTGAGCATACTCTTTGAAGCTTTCTTTAGATCCCATGGCCATATTCTGCAACTGTAGCCGAGTAGGTGCTAATTCAGAATTGTACTGGTACTGCTTATAGAAAGCTGTTGCTAAATCAGTCCAGGTGCGGATGTTAGAGCTCTCAAGCTGATAATACCATTCCAACTGTGTGCTAGACAGGCTCTCTTGGAAGAAATGAATCCACAGCTTCCTATCAGTGGTATGCGGCTGAATCTTTCTCACATAAGCCCTTAGATGCATCTGAGGACAAGACGCACCATCGTACTTAGTGAAAGTGGGGATTTTGAATTTGCGGGGAATGGTCACATCGGAGACCAGACCCAAACTTTCGAAATCCAGACCAGGTGTCTTCTGACCCTCCATGGCTAGCATGCGTTCCTCCAGCAATTTATACTTATCATCCCTTGGAGAGTACTGTTCATTTTCATACTCTTCATCGTCATCCTCAGGGTTAGAGAAATCAGCATTCTCCTCCTCTGAATCATTTTCCGCCCCCTCTTCTGGGCCATTCGGGATTCCAAATTTGATTCCCGTAGCCTGTCCTTTACGCCTTCTGCCCGGGTTAATGAAGCTCGCAGCTTTCTTGTCTTTCTTCTTTTCGACCAAAAGAGCCTTCAGTTCCTCCTGCCCCTTGGATAAGCTTAGCATCATCTCCTTGAATTGAGCATTCTGAGTCTGGAGATCTTTGACAGTTTGTTCGAGATCCATTTTTCTGTTTAAGAGGCAGACCGTGAGAATATGGTCCTTTAGAATACCTGTTATGCAATGTTATGTTATGCTATGCAATGTATGAAATGTTTTCAAGGACTTTTGAAATTTAACTTTGCGTAAATCACCAATAAGAGAGAAATGTTTATTGCTAACTTTTTTGATCAATGTTCATTACAAAAGGAACAATAATAAAATACAATGAAAGCTCAAGTCTCCCAGGGGCGACTTCTTTTTGGGCGAAGATATGCATTGAGTCTTCGTTCCTCATTAAGCTGACTGGTGAGCTCTAGTACTTTCTTCCTTTCTGCATTGAACTGAGCTTCGAAAGTATCTCTCTCCTCCCTCAACTGGGTCCAGGATCTTTTCAATTCCTCAACATCAGTAGGCATATCTGGATAAGGAATGATCTGGGAAGTACCTCCTTCGACCTCTGATTCAACAATCAATGGTCCGACTGCAAGATATGGCATGACAAGTTCACGAGCTCTGGCGCGTACCCATCTGAGATAAGGCTCCATAGGAATAGAATTTTTCTTTCCTAAATTGCTTCTTTTCACCATGCCCCAAGCTCGTACAAACTTTTGACGGAGATTTTGAGGGTCATTGTCATAGTCGAACACTGTACCTTGAACAATCATTTCATGTGGACCATCCCTTCGAGCATACCCAAACTGACGTAGGGCTAAGGCAGGATTATAAGTAATACCTCCTCTTATCCCCATGAGTGGTACATTAGGGAATTCTCCACAACGGTCGATGATGATAACATTTTCTCTGAGGTTAGAACACCACCGGATGTCTGAATGAGAGAGTGCCATTATCCTTTGAGACCATTTCAGATTTTGATCATTCTTCAAGACTGATTGAGGAAGGTGCGAAATAAACCACCTAGACAGTAAAGGTATGCAGCACATGAGAGTCCCTTGCCTTTTCATAGTACGAGTGTGAAGGGAATGCAAGATGTCTCCAAGCAAGGTAGGCACAGGGTTATGAGTGAGGAATATCTTAATAGCATTCACGTCTATGAATTGGTCTGGATTAGGGAATAACACCAAACCATAGATTAGCAATGCTAGAACGTCTTCAAAAGCATGGACATTCATAACTTTTAGGAATTCTCGGGCCTTACCTACCAGAAATTTGGCAAGTAAGCCCTTAACTCCACTCCTTGTTACCCAGTTGGTCTCAATGTCAGACTTCGTCATGTGTAGAGCTGCGGCAACTTCTTCAGACTTTGGCATCTTTTCCAGACCACTGAAAGGTATTTGATCAAGGATAGGTATCCCAAGCAGCTTGGAAAACTCTTCTAATGTGGGTACCAACTGATAATCTGGGAAAGTGAAGCAATGATGCTTAGGATCGAAGAACTGGAATAGGACTCTCATCATATCTTCTTTGAAACCAGTGGTAACCAAATTGAGGAGATGACCATGTTTCTTGTTGAACTGAGCATGATCGGGGAGTTCTGACACCAAATCCTTGAGTTGAGGAGAGATCGTTACAAGATTGATCCGGATAGTCTTCCTGGAAGCCATAACCTGTTCAACAGAGCAAAGCTAAATTCCTAAGTCCTTGAAATGGTTAGTATGATGCCATGATGTTATGATGTTATGATGTTATGCAAACAAAGCATGTCACACAACAATTATTCCTAGGTTTTAAGGCTTGCATGAGTTCCATAAGTGAATACCCTCCCCACTGAAGTTTGGTTGGTTCAACCTGTCCTAGAATAGTAACCGGGTTCTCGAAGGATCTCCAATCATCGACCTTTCTTTAAGTCCACTTCAGTGCAACATCAAGTGATTGACCGAAGCTTCCCTAAAGTCCAATCTCAAAGAGTGTAGCATCGAGTATCAACCAACCTCAGTCGGAACCGAAATCAGTTATCTCACTACTTTCTAATGGCTAGGATAAGTCAATTAGGGTTCTAAAGGTCTGGTTAATGCTTTGATGACACCACACGAATGCCAAATTTCTCCTCAAGTGAACATGAGGAACATCAGGACATCCAAAGTGTCACATTAACCGTAGCTATCATTTTAACCATTCCAGTATACGCCGGATAGTCGCGATGATCTATTGCTACTTACCTAAGGTACACTAGATCCGGGTGTAGGATCTTTCACTCAACAATTCCCTTAAACGAAAGAACAATTAGGAAAACATAAATGATTTTTTTTTAAGGTGGACCTCTCTTTGTACTCCCCAGCAGAGTCGCCAGTTCTGTCATACGGTGAACTGGACTTTTTGTGTTTTGCTTTTTATCGCAATGTCGCGGTTAGCAAGAGTCGCCACCGACTTTTCTTTTATCCCATAAGGAAAGGTGGAAAAGAACAGGAAAGACCTTAATTCAGATTCTTAGGTTCGGGAGGTACTTTATACAAAGGGAAGGTATTAGCACCCTTTATATCCATGGTTATCCATGGGCTCTTAATTGCTCAATCATTTATGTTTTCTAGTTTGAAAAAAGGTGGTTGAGAAATGTGTGAAGGATGTTTTGAAAATGAGAATTTAACTTTGTAATGATCCTTGCATGAATGTATACAGAGTGGTTATCTCATTTAGATTTGAAAGTTATTTAGAAAAATATAACTCGGCAATGATCCTAGTACGGATGTATGCTAAGTGGTGATTTTCCAAAAAGGATGTTTGAAAGGTGTGAGGTGTGAAAAGTATTTTTTAGGTTATGAATGAGCAATTAAGGTTGTAACTGTCCGAGGTCTTTCCGGGCATTTCCTATCCTTATGAGGGTAAAACTGTCCTCACTATTGAGAAGTAAGTAGTTTATCCTTTGGATGTTAAAGGGTCATCGTAGGGTCATCGATTGGTCATTGAAGGCAACAGTTGTGAGGATACCTTAGCATTCGAAGGGACGATCATCATTTAACCGTAGGCTACACCGAAGGGTCATCGAGGGACAAAATCGTATTTTCGAAGGCAACATCCGAGGGACTATGATTTATTTTATGATGATTTAATCGAAGGGCCATTGCTAAGTGTATCTCCACATTCGCGGGACATGACCGTATTACGTAATCGTGGGGTAATAAAGAGAGGTCCGGTATGGTTTATTTAAAGTCCATATTTTAAGTTCATTAGGTAATTATGATGATTCCGCATTAAATCGATACATTAAAATCAACACATTAAGAATCAATACATTAAAATTGGTTAGGCAATCAATATGAATTTTCACGTTAAAGTGAAATAATTTAGAATCCATCTCCATGAAAGTCTTCCACACATAAAGTGGAGTACCTAGCCAGCCACTTCCTTGAGAATATGCGAGCTTTAACACAAATTAAACACACGGGTGAGAATTCCAAGTTAAAGTGCAATTGAAAATTGCACTACAGAATGAACACAATAGTCACAAGGCCAAATAATGCATGATTACAATAAGACAAACATAAAACGAAACATGAGAACAGCTACTGGTACGTTCGCCGCTGCTTCGCCTAGCGGAGGCTTAGCGAATATTCGCTCCAGGCTCGCTTAGCGATGTGCTAGCGAGCGGCCACAGATTTTAAATTTTGGCAATCGTACCGTCTCCGGAACCTTGAATCATGACATTAAATTACAGGCACAGCATGGATAGCATTCATGATGTTCAAGCATACTTAAATTTGCATGTGAAATCAAGTTACATATCAAAATTTAATCATGATGCATTATGTAGGTAACGGTTATCAATTGGAAGCATATAACAGCGATAATACGCAAACCTGTTTGCAATTGCTATGTTGAACTGATCACTCTAGGTATCGGATTGAGCTGGGCGGTGGTAGCTTCGAGGCGGGTGAGCGGCCTTCAGGGTTTCCGTCTTCCGAATTCTCTGGATCAGCAGGGTTTCTGTGTTTCTCCCTCTGGGTCTGTGTGTTATTTTCGTGGCTGAGGAGCTGGTATTTATAGTAGTAGTGGTGGTGACCTAATGGGCTTAAAATGAGGTCCAAAACTTCAGATTTTCGCAAGCTTCGCTAGGCGAAGGGACTGCTCGCCTAGCGAGCAAGCTATTTTTGGCCGCCTTTGGATTGGGCCTGTTGTGAGCTGGGCTTTTGTCCGTTTGATGTCAGTGCCTTGCAGAACAAGTCGGAGGGTCTTGAGGAATACTTTGTAATATCGACGGGCAAATTTTGGGGTATGACACATGGATTCTTGAGCCAAGACATCTTCCAAAGGAAGGAAAAAAGGCCAAGTTTCCACACAATACCATGAAAGAGGGGAGACTTACAATCTCACTAATTAGAATATTATGCCTCTTGTGTCACAAATTTAGCGTTATGTTAAGCAATCGTAATTGGACTTATGTAGAAGTCACAACTATTTGAGGTCGGGCAATAGAATTTTGGTGTTAATGCATGTTAGAGACATAGTATAATGGACTATGCTCATGAAACATACCACACACAAAACGAAATATGCAAAAGAAGTGGCCTAATCTCATCCATATTCATGTTAATTTTTCAATCAACTAGCTTTAGGAGTTTGAGATATCATAGGTCAAACAAGGTCAAAGGACCTTGGAGAAAATTTTTCATAATTTTTAAATACTTAAAAGTATTTTTAAACAATTAAAAACAAATGAAAAATCAATTAAATCATGAAAAATATTAATAATGATCCAAAAAATAATTTTAACTCAGAATATGAAAGAGGAAATTATTTGAATATTTTTGGTGAAACTCTCATTTTTTTGGATCAATATTAAAATTAATATGAATTAATGAAAATAAAACAATTAAAATGAAATTCAAATAATCAGAAAAAAAGCGTGGACCACTTGATCTCCCTCATTAATTGAGGTGGCAGATCAAGTGGCCATCAGCGCGCTTTCCACCATAGTCACGAGTCAATGCGTAACACAAATGGTAATTACAAGCAACACTTGAGATTAAAACGTTTCAAGTGAGATCAACGGCTCAGAACTTTCCCAGCACACCACCGGCGCTGGACCTCCGATCACCTTCTCAAGCGAGGTTCATTGGACTAGTTCACTCATCACCATCAAGAAAAAATGGCGTAGAGCACGAATCTGACCTCAATTTTAACTAACTCCACATATATAGAAAGATATGAGGAGTTGAATTTTGAGGTGTGTCAACTGAGTTGCTTCGATTTGACCTCTAAGCTACTCAATCTTCTTGCCTACATTGGTAGGACTTTAGACAACCAAAGATCCAAGAGAATTGAGTGGAATTGAGAGAGAATCGAAGAGATGAAATTTTCTGGAAAATACCTTCAATGCAGGTCTAGATTCACTTGTTCTTGCTTTGGCTCGTGCTTGATCTTGCATAGGATGCTTGCAAAAGTATATTAGAATGCACAAAAGGTCTTGGATCCCTGGAGTTTTGAATCTCAAAACAGTGAGATTCAAACTCAATTTCCAAAGGAAATTCTCAAGATTATCCTCTCAAATGGAAGGTTTGGTGTTTGGGATCAAAGCTGGCGCGAAGGAGTCCTCAATTCTAAGCATAGGGTGCTCTATTTATAGCTGAATCACATGATATTTGCACCTTACAATTGAGTTTCCAAAATTGGCAATGAATGATGCATGTGTGCATGGGCGTGTACAAGCCCTTGAGATCATTCAATTTGATCCATAATTGAGTGTGAACAAGTCTGAAATCAAATTGGAGTGTTAGACAATTATACATGGAAGCTTGAAGTTTGATTTTTGCCAAATGATGATGCAATGTTCAAGCCATGTGCAGCCCATTCAAATCTTGTCGAAATTGGATGAAATTGGACTTTTTTTAAAGGTTAGATCAAGAGGAACAAATTTCATGTTCAACACTTTTTCATTTGGATCTTGGAACATAGAGAATTTTGAGGTGGAAGTTTGGAAATTTCAACATATCAAAAAAATTTCAAAGTGTCAAGCCATATATCTCAACATTCCACCTTGCTTAACTTTTTATGTGAGATTGAAATAAGAAACATATCTTAATCAAACTTGTATCTCTTTTAAAGACCTTCAAAATGGTCACAAATTTCATGTCATTTGGATTTGTAATGATAGAGTTATGAATTTTTGAAGTTTGGAAATATCATTTGTTCAAAGGTATAGGTCAAAAGTGACCTATAATGTAACCTCATATCACATGCTTATAAAAGTTGAATTAGCACTTACTCCAAACATAAAAGTTTAAGTAGACATATTGAATGTGATTGTGCAACTTGGAAATCTTTCATCTCATAAAAATTGAGCAAGTTATGGCCTTGGGAAGTTGACTTTCAAATTAGGGTTTAGACAAAATGACCTATAATGTTTCCACATAGAAAATGATTTTCCAAGAAAAACTAGCTCTAGGTCTCAACATGAAAGTTGTTTGAAATGTAATTTAGAGTAAAGTTTCTCTTGGAATCATTTTCATACGGTGAAAATTGTAGGAGATAGGGTCTAGGGAGACCTAGTTTTGATCATATGGATTCATCTGGCCAACCACCATCGACCAACTTGCTAACTTTCAATTCTCTTGACTTTCTTGTATAATGGTAGATCATATATGCATAATATGATGAATTTTGAAGTGTCCCTTGATATATTTGATCAAATGGTAAGATATCTTGTTGGAGAAGTTACTCAAGATACCTAGTCAAACTAGGGTTTCCAAGGCAAATCACCCTCAAACTCTTGAAGAAAACTTTATCAATGTGACATGTAGAAATCAATGGAACTCATGTATGATGCGTATAACCATTCTTGGATCAATTCATGGTTGTGCTCTTTGTTATGAGGGTCTCAAACCCTAGATATGGACTTGACGGATCAATTGAGATCATTCCCTGCCTACAAAGAGTAAATACAAAGACATATTTTTGATATTTTGGTTAGTAAAATGGTAATATATAAGTATGATACAATCACATAGTGCTTGGTGATCTCTCCCAAAACAATCCCAATGAAAGAGGGGTAAGGAGGAGCCAAGGTATGATCCCTATGCTAATGCTTATGATGAAATTGCATGAGGGATCTTAGGGCCAAAATTGGGGTCTTATAGCTGCCCCTATTTAAGGACATTCTAACTGAGGATGCGAAGGTTAAAATCTTCATGTCGACTCAGTAGAATGGGCTTAAATAATAATATATAGAAACAAATTTTGGTCCCTAAGAGACCTCATGATGCATATGATATGAATGTAAAAGTTAATGCTCTGTGGGGAAATATTGCCACAAAGGAAAAGAAATCAACAAGAGTATAATGTATTCCGTAAGGAAAACTCACTAGGGAGAGAAAGACTCTGGGGGGATAAAGGGAGTTGTGCGTAGGCCAGACTACGACTTAAAACTGATGGGGGACTCGAGGAATTCCATACGAAAATGGAAAAAACTCAGTCGGGGAACAAAACATCTATAGGGGATTCAAATAGATCAAGATAACACTGAAGTACTTGAATCATGCAGAAAAAGCGATTTCACTAAGGAAAAACGCACACTCAACTCAACTAGGGAAGCAATAAACTTCAACACAGGAGGAGCAGAAATCTATTATCTACTACCTCTTACTAGGTAAGGAGATAATAAAGATCTGACAGAGAGGACATCCGTTATCGATTAGGATGAACATATCAAGGATGACTCGCTGAGAAAAGCCAGGAGGGATTATTTATTACCGTTTAATGGGTAAGAATAGCCTTGCTGGGGAAAACTGCAGAAAATAGGATTTACAACTACCAATTATTGGGAAGAAGACCGAGGGTGAGAATATCTGTCATCGGTTAGGATGAACATATCAAGGATAAACTCGACAGGGAAGAAAATCCATCATCGGTTAAGATGAACATATCAAGGATAGACTTTCCTGGGAAATGTCAAAGAGGATACCCGTCATCGGTTAGGATGAACATATCAAGGATAAACCAACTGAACAAAAAGTAGGAATTACATCTATCGAATGCTGGATAGAAGACCATCAAAGAGATAATCTGTCACCGATTAAGATGAACATATCAAGGATTAACTCTGAGAGGGGACAAAAGCAGGATTTACAACTACCAGTTACTGGGTAGAAGACCACAAAGAGAAGGAAACCCGTCATTGGTTAGTGTAACACCTCAAAATTTGCCCTCCTCTCTTGGGACTAGCTTAGCATATTGCATATCATTTTGTAGGTCATTAAGCGTTGCATATTTGCATATCATGTGGCTACATTGAGCAAGCCATCCTCCTAGGTCTTGATCAGAAGATAAAGAGGTTGAGATTCAAGCTGAGGATTTCATTGAACTGATCACTAATCATCTGAGGGTTGGTAATACAAATTAGGGTTTCATGGTTCCTCAAGGAGGTTGAGCATCATCTTGGTTGAAATGGTACATCATCATCATCATCATGGTTTTGTCATCATCCAAGAGATTCATTGGTCATGATCAGTTCCTTGAGATTAGGGTTTTGACCTCTGGTCAACCCTAATTATCTGCATTGTGCCAATCAGGGCTTGTCAAGGAGATGGGGTCTCTATGGATATGAGGATCATATTATGGTTATATTGAGCTTATGGAAGCTAGGGTTTCATCATTGAGCCATTTCATCAGGAGTTTGAAGCTCAAGTTGATCAATGCACAACCAATTCATCTATCAGTCAACAAAAGTCAACCAAAGGTCAACTGATGGATTTGGAGGTGTGAGAGGGTTATAGACACTTCATTCATGTATAAACAAGTTTCATTTGACATTTCAAACATCAAGAATGAAGAAAATAAAGTCAGATGAAAACTTTCCAAAAATAGAAAGTGACTTGTAATTGAAAATTGCCAAAAATGGAAAGGTTTTCACCTCAAAATTACGTGTCCAAAAATGCTTCAAATGAAATTTTGTTCAACATGAAAGTTGTAGATCTTGCTCTCACCTTTCCAAAAAGTCCAAGAACATGAATTTCTCATTTGTGGTTGGCAAGTTATGGATTGATCTTTGTCAAGAAAAGTTGAATTTCAAAGTTGCATAACTTTTGATTCACAAGGCCAAATGGAGTGAGGTTTTTTTGAGCAAATTTCTTTTGATACCTTCTATCCAAAACAAGAATTGCATTTCATGAAAACTCATCACATAAAAAGTCCATTTTTCAAGTGAACCAATTTTGAAATTTGGAGGGAAAAAGGTGTTTTTGAGAAATAAGCCTTGTTTTCACATGATTCCACTTGCATCAGCTCACAAACATGTTTTAAAACTTGCTCAAACCAGAAATTGGCACTGTTACATTGCATTGCACATGTGTGGGTGAATTGACCAAATTGCCATTTAGCATGAAAACTTGATTTTCACTAATCCATTATAATTACACTAATCATGATTAACAGCATCATTAACATCACATATATAAACTAAATCCTAACTGTTTTCTGATTAACCATAACAGAATTGTGAATTCTAAATCTAGATCTCAAACTTTTTTCATTTTTCTCTCAACTTGCTTCATCAATTTTCTTCATTCTTTTTGCCTTGCCTTCGATCAATTCATCATCTACATGCATTTTGGAAGCTAATTGAAGCAAGATTTCATCACTATCAAGCCAAATCGTGGACTGTTAAAGTGAGGTGCAACAATGGCAAATGGAGATTTCATCAAGATCGTGCGTAATTGAGCAACAAACCTTGTTCCATTCACCTATCCAAGCATCATAGAAGTTCTGTTTTCACATTCCAAGGCTTAAAACGCGCGAATTCATCACTGTACTTCAAAGAAGGTCAGATTTCGAGTTTGATAATTCATGAAATTGTTTGATGCTTCTTGTAGATCTTTCTTAGTAGATCATTCTGCACTTTGTTCCATTAAATTTGGTTGAGAAACGAACAAGTTATGTTGATTTGAAGTTTTGTGCTCAAATATGTTTTGATTCGATTCTCTTAAATTAGGATGAATTAGGCTTAATGAATGTGATATTGTTGATGTACGTTGTGAGACCTTTCCATTGATATAAGGTTTGTGTGATTTGGTGAAAAATTGTTCATGAGTGATGAATGTATGAAGAACATGTATGAAGGTTTGAAATTTTTTCCAGAAACGCACTTTGATCCATAATTTCGCGTTTGGCTTGTGGTTATGTGTTTGCGCGCGCTCCAATTTTAAAACCGGACCTGCTTCGATTCCGCTGTAGTGCAATTCTCATTTTTGCCTTTTGACATTTATTTTCACCATGACTCCATGTTTCACCTTGCCTTGTTCATCATTTTTTTAATTTTTCTCCATGATAATAAATTCATAACTCATTCAATTTTTGTCCAAATAATATGAGGTTTTTTTCATGATAATCCTTGCCATGTCTAGTATTTTTTGATGATTTTTATGGAAATTGTGCACGTGTGGATCTCTGTTTTGGCTAGGGTTTATGTGAACATGTCATTTGTTACACCTTGTTTACCATTTTGATCATGAAATGATGATGCTTAATTGGAAATTCCTGAAATTTTGTATGCATATTCTAGACACCTTAAGGAGCACTTTGGTATGTGGTTTGTGATTTTTGAGTTTCTGGATTGTGAGATATGCTATGATCTTTAGAGGTGTGACAATTTGTGTCACACCATTTCATGTCCAACTTCCTGATTTTTGTTGCCATGCCTATTGAATTTGAATTTAGCTGAGTTTTTGCATGATGATGCTTGGGGATGTTAGGATGTCTTGTGAATTTGCCTGGAATTTTTGAATGCATTTCCTATTTGTTTGAGAATTTCTCCCCTGTTTGTCCAATTGTGAACCTTTTGTGAGTCATGATCTCATATGTTTTGTGAAATTCTGGTGGTTTATTGGATGGACTTGAAATTTGGCATGTGTATTATAGACATCTTGAAGTGTGTCATGGCTTTGATTTGGTTCATTTATCATGTGTAGTTTCTGTTTTATGATTGCTTGAATTTGATGCATGATTTGGTGCTTTGTATGAGCTTGTTTGAGTATGCTTTGGCTTGATGAATTTAATTGACTTGCTTCCCATTGTCCAAATGGCCTGAAATTTGGTGTGTAGATGATGTTGTTAATTCTGTTTAGACATGAATGTTTTGGGAATTTATTGAAATGTTTGAGAATTGATTTGAATTGGATCTTTCTGTTTGGTCCTATGAGGTTCTAAATTGCATGCTTTGCACTATTTCTTTCATGAAATGATAATGGTTGATGATATGAATGTGAGACCACCTGGATTTGATTCTTATTTGATTGATCTTGATTTTTGATAAGTTTCATGTTCTGTTTTGACTTGTTGATCCTATTTTGACCCTAGTCTTGTACTAGTGGTTTGTGTTCTCACATTTGAGCTTTGTTTCAGGTCAAAGAGCACAATTGCTTATACTTGATGATGTGAACTCAATTGGGATTGGTTTATTGCTTGTTTATAACTAACCTTGAGTTTGTTTTGTAGGCATTGAGATTTATGCTTAGGCCTTGTGGCTTGCACCTATGTGCATTGATGCTTGTTATCTGTTTGTGCTGTGGACTTGTAATTTTCTGTTTGACTTTTGTTTGTCTGGTATACTGATTATGTTGGATTGATTTCAGGTACCTTAGTTGCTATAGTTCATTTTGAACTTGCTTGTGCTGCTGCTTGGTTGTGTAAACCAATTGAGGTATAGCATCACTAACTCCATGTAGTCTGGAAGACCTGGCCTGTTACTTGGCCAGGCACCTGTCTGAAGTCCTCCTTAAGAGGCAATGCTTGTGCTTGTTTATCTTTGTCCCCAAGCAGGAAAAGACCTTTGTTAAGGCAATTGGCAGACACAAGAGATGTGTAGTCCATCTCCTGCTATTCTTGTTGAGTCATCCCTTTGCTCACACGACTGGTGTTGATGCATTGCGGATAGTAACCCAAGATCCTTGTACAGTTGTACAGTTGAGTCAGTGTCATAAGTGTAGAAGGGTTCCCACTTTCTGAACCCACACTTCATTTGTCTAAAGCTCTCCCTGGCCAGGGATAAGAGCTGTGAGGCACATCCCTTACTTCCCATTTCATCTGGCTTCACCCTAACTCTCAATGTTAGGGTTAAGAGCTAACATCACCTGATACAGTCGGTTTGCTTTTGCAGCCTAACCCTTTGTTTGAGCCCACTTTGTCTGGATATAGTGTGTGCTAATTGTGAATATTTGCTTTGTTTTGATTGTGCTTGCATGCTGTGCTTTGCCTGTTTAGGATTAGCTTGCTGCCTGTGCAAGTTAGGATAGAAACCATAACTTAGGGATGATATGCATGATAACATCTAGGCTCGAGTCCAGCTCCCTAGTAGTGTGTCTCCCTTTGTATCTGGTTAGAATTTCTTTTCCCTGTTAAGGGGAACTACGTCGCCCTGATCCTCATACCAGATGAGGTACGTAGGCAGGAGGTCGTGCGAGATCTCTCCGGGCACCCTTTTTCTTTTTGTGTGTGTTTGCTTGACAGTTGCTAGGCTCGAGTTCCCGACTCCTTAGTAACTTGTTGCTTGTTTCTTCTTGTGTGTGTAGGAGATGGATGTAAGCCCAGCCATTGGCATTCCGTATCCTCTTGTTGTGTGCTTGGAGTCCGGTATAAGTCCATCAAGTGGCATCTGGTTTCCAGTGTGGGTTTGTTTGGTTCGGAAGCTGATGTAAGTCCAGCGATTGGCGTTCGGGTTCTATGTTTGCCTTTCTGTGTTTTGTTTTGTTTCGGCGTGCGTGAGTCGAACTACGGTAGCACTGATTCTCGTTCCAGACGAGATACGTAGGCATAGGATGCGATATCCTAGCGAGCCCTCTCCCCTCTTTCTCCACCTGTGTTGTTTGTGTGTGTGATGTCTGTTTTAGCAACCTATTCTTTCTTTTAGAGCGTGGATCCCGTCGAGTACGACGGATGCGTAGGGGTGCTAATACCTTCCCTTCGTATAACCGACTCCCGATCCCATTCTCTTTGGTCGCGAGGCCATGTTCTTTCCAGGTTTACTTCGAGCGTTTCCTTTCCCTCTTTTGGGATAAATAACGCATGGTGGCGGCTCTGTGTTGTTTTATTTTAGCCCGCCGGTTGTTTTTCGCAGATGCGACAGTTAGGATGAACATATCAAGGATTAACTCTCTGGGGAACAAGAATAGGGATTACAACTACCTTTTTACTAGGTAGAACACCAAATATGAGAATATCCGCCATCGGTTAGGATGAACATATCAAGGATAAACTCAGGCAGGGGAGAGAAAGATATCTGTCACCGGTTAGGGTAAACATATCAAGGATATACTTCCTGGGGAAACAGATCCACTAGGGACTCTACTGAGGAGAAAACAGGGATATCTTTGCCATGCGTTGAGCAAGAAGTAATAAACTGCAAACTAAGAAGAATATTACCAATTACTGGGCAATAAACTCTTAGGAGACTCGGAGCATCTATCTAGGTAAGAGCTAGAAAGAAACAGTCAATCAAGACTCAACCCATTGAGGACATAACTCAAGGGGAGTGATTCCATCTAGATAAACAACTAGAAAGGAAACTGAAGTAATAATCATCCACGAGGAACATCTTAGTGGGGAAGAGGAGAAAGGTTAAAGTCTTTCTGCCTAAGGGGCTGACGCTCTACAATTAAGGAAGGACAGACACCAAAATTTGTATGGGGATAAAGTATCGCCATGCAAAGAATGAGAATCTCAAACCAACAAGTTAATCAGATATGCAAATATGCAATTATGAAATTATATGAATGTATATGTATATGATGATTATGCTGACAAAATGATCACAAAGGATACAAAGGTGTCGCAAAGAATTTGAATCATCGGTACAATCCTCGGTCAATCCACAAAAGAGAGGGATACCACTACTGGAGAACAGAGAAATCAACAAACCAAAGGCTCAAAACTAGCCGAGGGAGGAGATCTGCTGAGGAGAGGCGAAGTTATCGAGTCTGCAAGGAATTTTAGGTCAACACCATATCAAATGGGAGACAGCCATGCAGAAGATAAACACAAATATCAGCTCAGAAACCAGGAGGAAACTCTGACTGGGAGCGAGTCGGATGGAGACTGGTGGGGAAACCAATGCGATATACTAGGGAAAAGATCTTACTCTGCTGGAGATCAACCCTGCTGAAGAAACGCAAACTCCGTTGGGGAACACAGAAACACTATCGGGGAAATAACACGCCGCAAGAGCATAAACACTTCGTAGGGGAACCGAATCAACATAGACAACTAGGGATATCCGAAGGGTTAACTTCTTGGGGAAACCTCTGATGCTTAACACTTAAGGACTTGCTGCTCTTGAAGTGTTGTTGATACTTCCTTTTTAATGAAAAATTCTTGCTTTTATAATGGGATGGTAGTCTGTAAATGACAAGACTCCCTAGATTTTTACAAAGTTGAAAATGGTAATTTACATGGAAAAGGGCTACATTGAATACAAATGATCCTTAATCCTTCTACCAATCCTTTGATATCCACTGTGCTCTTGACCGCTGCTGGGATGATGAATAGACGTCAACCCTTGTGCTCAACAAAGTCTTTCCAAAATTGGACGATCAGTAGACTGCAGTTACTTGCCATAATCCCTAATTTTTGCATAAGTTGCCCCAAGGTGGCGAACTCAACTTACCGGGAATTTTTTCTGTTTTTATGTCTCTAATTTTTGCCTGGATTGCCCTTTCGGGTTTTCAATCCACCGAGACGCTCTTTTTTGCCTAAGCCGCCCTTTCGGGTTTTCAACTTAGCGAGCTGTTTTTTTCTTTTTAGGCAAAGTATTTCTTGACTGCATCTGCGTTCACAGGACGAGTGAACTCTTCACCATCCATAGTTGTAAGAATCAAGGCAACGCCTGAAAAAGGCTCTCTTAACAACATATGGGCCTTCATAATTAGGAGTCCATTTTCCCCTAGAATCTGGTTTGAATGATAGAATCTTCTTGAGCACAAGGTCACCTTCTCTGAACACACGAGGTTTGACCTTCTTATCAAATTCAGCTGGTCAAACCTGGTCTGACACCATTCAGCCTCAGTCAACTTGACTTCCATGAGCACACACAATGAAGGAATCTCAACCTCTACAGGGAGCACTGCTTCCATACCATAAACAAGAGAAAAAAAGGGTGGCCCCTGTTGAAGTACGGACGGATGTACGATACCTATGCAAAGCAAATGGGAGCATCTCATGTTAATCCTTATATGTGACAACCATCTTTTGAATAATCTTCTTAATGTTCTTGTTTGCAGCTTCAACAACCCCATTCATCTTAGGTTTGTAGGGAGAAGAGTTATGATGTGCAATCTTAAAATCTTTGCAAAGAGCTTCCACCATATTGTTATTCAAGTTCGATCCATTATCAGTAATAATCTTACTTGGCACACCATAACGACATATAACCTGATTCTTGATAAACCTTCCAACAACTTGCTTGGTTACATTTGCATACGATGTCGCTTCAACCCATTTGTTGATGTAATCAATTGCCACCAAAATGAAACGATATCCATTCGAAGCTTTGGGCTCAATCATCCCAATCATATCGATTCCCAACATGGAGAAAGGCCATGGGGAAGAAATAACATTCAATAGTGTCGGAGGAACATGAATCTTATCAGCATAAATTTGACACTTGTGGCACTTCTTCACAAACTTGCAACAGTCAAATTCCATTGTCAACCAATAGTAACCTGCTCGTAACATCTTCTTTGCTATTGCATCTCCATTGGAATGAGTACCAAAGGAACCTTCATGCACTTCAGTCATCAACAAGTCTGCTTCGTGTCTATCCACGCATTTGAGCAAAACCATGTCGAAGTTTCTCTTGTACAATATATCACCATTCAAGTAGAAATTATCGGCTAATCTTATCAAAGTCTTCATATCTTTCAAAGATGCCCCAGGCGGGTAAATCTGACTTTGGAGGAAACTTTTGATGTCATAATACCATTGCTTCTCGTCTTTGACCTCTTCAACAACAAACGCATGAGCTGGCCTATCAAGACGCATTACAGACAAATTAGGAACTTCATTCCAACACTTCACTACAATCATTGATGCCAACGTTGCAAGAGCATCTGCCATCCGGTTCTCATCTCGAGGGATATGATGAAACTCAACCTTTGTAAAGAAAGTTGAAATCCTCCTCGCATAATCTCTATATGGTATTAAACCGGGTTGATTTGTCTCCCATTCATCTTTGATCTGATTCACAACCAAAGCTGAATCTCCAAAGACATCCAAATACTTGATTATGAGATTCATGGCCTCTTCAAGCCCCATAATACAAGCTTCATATTCTGCCATATTGTTTGTACACTTGAAAGTCAACCTAGTTGTAAATGGTAGATGCGTGCCTTGAGGAGTAATAATCACTGCCCCAATGCCATTTCCATATTGATTAACAGCTCCATCAAATACCATGCCCCAATAGGAACTAGGTTCTGGCCCTTCTTCAAGCAATGGTTCATCACAATCTTTCATTTTCAAGTACACAATTTCTTCATTAGGAAAATCATACTGCACTAACTGGTAATCTTCAATTGGTTGGTGAGCCAAATAGTCAACCAAGATACTACCTTTGATCACTTTTTAAGATCGATATTCGATATCATACTCTGATAACAACATCTGCCAACGGGCAATCCTCCTAGTTAAAGCAGGCTTTTCAAATATATATTTGATTGGATCCATTTTGGATATCAACCAAGTAGTATGATTCAACATATACTGGCGCAGACGCTTAGCAGCCCAAGCCAATGCGCAACAAGTTTTCTCAAGCATAGAATACCGAGTCTCACAGTCGGTGAACTTCTTACTGAGGTAGTAAATTGCAAATTCTTTCTTTCGAGTCTCGTCTTGCTGACCAAGAACACAACCCATACTATCTTCAAGCACAATCAAATACATGATCAACGGTCTTCCTTCAATAGGTGGAGACAAAATCGAAGGTTCAAGCAAATATTCTTTGATACTGTCAAAAACTTTCTGGCAGTCTTCGGTCTAATCACAAGACTGATCTTTCTGAGAAATGAATATGGAAATAAAATTCAAGTGGCCGAGAAAACCTCTGACTTGCTTCTCAGTTTTGGGCGCATGCATCTCTTGTATTGCTTTGACCTTGGCAGGATCAACTTCAATACCCTTCTCGCTGATAATAAAGCCCAACAACTTACCAGAACGAACACCAAAAGTACACTTATTGGGATTCAAGCGGAGTTTATACTTCCTCAAACGCTGGAATAGCTTCAACAAATGCTCAACATATTCCTCTTCACAATCGATTTAGCAATCATGTCATCGACATATACTTCAATCTCTTTGTGCATCATATCATGAAAAAGAGTAGTCATTGCTCTTTGGTAAGTTGCACCGGCATTCTTTAAACCGAAAAGCATCACTCTATAATAGAATGTTCCCTAAGGTGTAATGAATGTGGTTTTCTCCATATCTTCGGGTGCCATCTTAATCTGATTATATCCAGAAAATCCATCCATAAACGAAAAGACTTTGAATTTAGCAGCATTGTCTACTAACATATCAATGTGTGGCAGAGGGAAATCATCTTTCGGGCTGGCTTTATTCAAATCTCTATAGTTAACACACATATAGACTTTTCCATCTTTCTTTGGCATATGCACAATATTGGCCACCCATTGCGGATACTCAGCAGTTACAAGGAAACTGTCATCAATCTGCTTTTGCACTTCCTCTTTGATTTTCACAGCCATATCAGGATGCGTTCTTCTCAGCTTCTTCTTGACTGTCGGGCATTCTGGCTTCAACGAAAATCTATGCTCCACAATCTCAGAATCCTAACCAGGCATGTCTTGATAGGACCAAACAAACACATCTGAATACTCTCGAAGAAGATCAATCAACCCCTTCTTAACATCTGGACACAGTCGAGACCCAATCTTGACTTCCTTCACATCATCCTTGGAACCCAAGTTGTCTAACTCGACCTGCTATTCAAACGACTGAATGGTCTTCTCATCTTGCTCAAGAAGACGAGATAATTCATCACTCACTTTTATGTCACTTTCCTCTTCGGCCTCAAACACAGGGAATTCAAAATTTGGAGAAGGAGAAGGATTATTGTATTCAATGGGGTTAGGAACCAACCTGCATAATGATTTGATATTTTGATTTTAGAGAAATGAATTTGTGACCAAATATTATGCAGATGGACAATTATATTATTTATTTATGTTTTTTTGTGATTACCATTTTCATAATAAAGCAAAAAGTAAAAACAAAACATCATAGATGTGGATGAATAGAATTAATTTTATTAATGATCAATTTGGAAATGCCCAAACAATGTTCACTTCTCCCTTAGGCATAGGAGAATGAGTTTTAAAACATATAAAAGTAATTACTTAGATCGATGCAAAATAATAGGAATATCAACAGCAATCAAATTGTTGCAAGTCTTTCCATGCGTCACAAAATTGGTGTAGTCTTCCTCTTCATCATCTTCTAGCACAACAACTAAGTGTTGTTCATTTCCATGAATGAACCCTCCACTACGGAATCTAAGTTGCATATCTTTAGTCCTTGTAGTTGTTGAACCTTTCTGGAACCCCAAACCGGTTCTTCCCTTGTTGTCGGAGACCTCTACCATGCGCCCCTACTGATCAACATTGCCTTCTTCCACAATCTTCTTAGCATCTTTCAATAAGGACATAGGTGCCCCAACTCTCTTTTTGGCAGCAATAGATAAGGCTTGGAACGGAGTTCCAACCTTATCCTCTGCTTCAACATAATAGAAAGATGACAGGTGGCTAACCAACAACGCCTTCTCTCCACCAACAATCACAAGCTTCCCATTCTTCACAAATTTGAGCTTCTGATGCAAAGTTGAAGTAACAGCTCCTGCCTCATGGATCCATGGCCTCTCCAACAAGCAACCGTTGGCCGGGTGGATATCCATTACTTGAAAAGTAATATGAAAATCACTCGGACCTATCTTAGCTAGAAGGTCCACTTCATCAATAACTGTCTTGCGCAAACCATCAAAAGCTTTGACAATTACCCCACTATATCTCATGGGCGCTCCTTGGTATGATAGCTTTGACAGAGTTGACTTCGAAAGCATATTCAGTGATGACCCGGTGTCAACAAGCATATTTGACAAAGCATCCTCTTTGCAATTCATAGAAATGTGCAAAGCCAGATTATTATTTCTTCCCTCCTCAGGGAGTTCTTTATCACAAAAACTGAGGTTATTGCATGAAGTGATGTTAGCCACAATATGATCAAATTGATCCACTATAACATCATGTTCTACAAATGCTTGTTCCAGAACTCTCTGCAGTGCTTCTCTGTGTGCTTCAGAATTCATGAGCAAAGACAACACTGAGATCTTCGAGGGGGTTTGGAGCAGTTGCTCCACCATATTGAACTCACTCCTTTTGATTAACCGAAGTACCTCATCATCATTGTTGGCCTTCACATCGCTGGATTCACCAGACTTACCCTTTGAAGCACCAACTGGATCTACAACAGGCACTTCTACCTTCTTTCCAACAACTGATTCCTCCTTATCTTTTGGGAGCACCGGCCCAAACACACGACCATTGCGGGTCACCTTGGTAACATCAACAATGCTCACCACAAAGCTAGTCGTAGGAAATGGGACCTCTTGACCACCTTCTATCATTGTAGCATTATACTGATACGGTACAGCTTTATCAGATGAATACGGGACTGGACCCGCTAACCGTATAACCAACGACGATACTGATATATTGTTGACATTGTTATTGTTGCTGTTGTCGTACTGAATTACCAATCTCTCTGGCTGCTTGAAAATGGGCACTATGACATTCACATCGTCATCTACATGACGGGATTGAACAATTTGAATCATGCCTTCATCCATCAGTCGCTGGATGTCCCTTTTCACAACTTCACAACCCCTCGGGTTAACACTGCAAACAACACAACCATCATGGTCATGCTCACAATCACTTACCAAACAAACATCCTTATGCATTTGCACCAAGGACCTTCTGATAAAACACATATCAAAAACTTTAAACTCGCCAGGACAACCATCCACCATATTCATAGAAGAGTTCCCATGAGCGGGCAGTGGATTTGCTTTCATATTCGGCGCACGGTCCTTGAAGGACACCATTCCACTCTTCATCAGCTTCTGAACCTCATACTTGAGCGGATAACAGTTCTTGATATCATGTTCGGGTGCTCCTTGATGAAAAGCACAACGAAGCTCAGGCTTGTACCACCATGGAAGCGGTTCTGGAATCTGTGGTGGGCTTCTTGGTTGGATTAGGTTCTTGAGAACCAAGGACGAATATAATTCTGCATAAGATATAGGAATCGGGTCGAAAGAGACCTTTTTCCTCTCGAAGTTTTGTTGATGATCATTGTTGGTAGTATGGTTGTTGTAGGTGTTTATTCGTTATTGCGGTTGTTGTTGTTGACATTGTGGTTGTTGCTAAATTGGTGTTGTTTGATTATTCGAAAATACAGGAATGACTGAAGATACTTGATGATGGTGTTAACGAGGTGGTTGATTCCTTCTGATCTGAGGCCTCCTTTGCCTCCCATTGGTTATTTCATTAGATTCATTATCCTTCTTCTTGCTGAAACTGCTGCCATACCTCTTGCTCGAAGATGCTTCCTCTTTTGACAAACGTCCTTCACGGACACCTTCCTCAAGCCTCATCCACATATTTACCATCTCGTTAAAGTCACCGGGGGCACTAGCAATCATTCGTTCATAATAAATGAACTCAAGGTCTTTAGGAAGATCTTTCTCATCTCTTTCTCCTCCAAAGGAGGAGTGATCTAGGCAGCCAACTCCCTCCATATCTGCGCATACTCTTTAAATGTCTCCTTATCTCTCTGAGACATAGACCTCAGCTGGTCTCTATCAGGCGCCATATCCATGTTGTACTTATACTGCTTGACGAAAGCCTCTCCCAGGTCATTGAAAGTACGAATGCTGGCACTATCTAACCCCATGTACCAACGGAGCGCAGCACCGGTCAAAATGTCCTGGAAATAATGAATCAACAGTTGATCATTATCAGTTTGAGTAGACATCTTGCGAGCATACATCACTAGATGACTGAGCGGACAAGTGTTCCCTTTATACTTTTCAAAGTCAAGCACTTTGACCTTCACCGGGATCTTGACGTTGGGCACTAAATATAACTCAGAAGCACTCTTTCCAAACAAATCCTTACCTCTTAGCGTCTTCAATTCCTTGCGCAGCTCAAGAAATTGATCTTTCATTTCATCCATTTTCTCGTAGACATCCAGACCCTCAGACGGCTCTGAGTGATAAATGGTGTCCTCTACACGAGGTAAGGTGTGCACAACGGGAGGTGGCACAGACATAACCGGGCTAGATGCCGACATGGAAGCAAAAGTAGGCGCAAAGCCTTCAGGCATAAAGTTGGACGACATTCCCCATGGGAATCTGGCAGGCATAGTGGCAGTCAGGCGGGTGATCTCGTCCTTCAGCTCTCTGTTCTCTTGCTCTAGATGCTCCATGATTTTGAAGTGATTGGCGCGGGTGTTGTACCGATGAGTCAGCTTTGCTAAAGCACAAAAGAAACACCAATGAGACATCTGGCGAAAGAGAAACCTGCTTATGCAAATGATGCATGAAATGCAATGCTTGATTATTTATTTTTGTTTTCAAGGAATTTACTTATATCATTTGCAAATATATATCAACAATTGCAATAATTTTTGTATGACAAAAAAAAATCTCTTTTTATTTATAATTGGAAGGATTACACTGAGTACAATTTCAGAAACCAAAATAAAAATACAAGAGAAAAGGAGACTAGTCATCCTAAGGATCCCGAACAACAATGTCAGAAGCCCTAGGTGAAGGCGCATACTTCCTTCAAATGCGATGGATATCGGTCTCAAAAGAAGCCTTGATCTGAGTCTTCTCGAGAACAAGTTGATCAATAATCTTCTTCCAAGCAAAGGAAGGATGAGGCATGCTAGAAGATGAAACCTCTGGCTCTCTCTGTCTCTTCGTCACTCGCTCTTCAAGTAGCACAATAAGTACATCTTTATCCTTAGACTCCAACTGCAACTCTTCATGCTTCTTTCTCAAATCATGGAAACGCTCTTCCCACATATCCTTCTCTTGCTTCATCTTGACGAGTGCATCTTCCAACTCCTCTACATCTTGGTTAGGGAGAGTTAATGGATCAACCACAACCATAGACATAGGTCTTTCACAAGGATAAGGCATTTTCAACTCCAAATCTCTCTTCTTCACCCAAAGAGTGTAAGCTTCCAAAGCTACACAATTGCACGGACCAAGCTTGGATATTCCTTTCCTATGCACATTATGCCAAGCATGCACAATCTTCTGCTTCAAATATTAGGGATCTTTACCCTCTTGATAGAAAAAACCTTCTAACAAAGTGTTATTAGGTTTGTCTCTCAAGGGGAACCCAAGTTGACGACGAGTCAAAGCAGGGTTGTAGTTAATTCCTCCTTGTGTACCAATAAGAGGCACATTAGAGAATTCACCATAACTATCAATAATATCCAAACTGCTCAAAGAAGGATCATACCAAACTATATCATCATTAGTGAGGGACATAAGTCTCTGAGACCACCTTAGACATTGTTTGTTCTCCACAAAAGTAGGTGTCTGAGGTAAGTGCGAAATAAACCCCTTGTACAAAAGAGGAATGCAACAGACACTAGTTCCACCACCCTTAGAATTCCTTAGATGCAAAGAGAAATACATATCACCTAATAAAGTAGGCACAGGATTTCTAATCAAGAAAAGTCTAATGGCGTTAACATCAACAAAACTGTCAATGCTAGAGAACAAAGCTAATCCATAGATGAGCAACACAAAGATAACTTCAAAAGCGTCCACACTACCGGCTTGAGCAAAGGCAGTAGCTTCCTTGATGAGGAAATCAAATGGCAACCCAAACAATCCTCCTTTCTTCACCCAATGAGCCTCTATCTCAGACTTCTTCAAGTGAAGAGCTTCAGCAATAATACTAGATCGGGGAATCTCCTCTGATCCACTAAAAGGAACTCTACTAGAAATAGGTATCCCCAAAAGATGAGAATACTCCTCCAAGGTAGGCACAAGCTAAAAATCTGAGAAAGTGAAACAACGGTAGAGAGGATCATAGAACTGCACCAATACACTCAGAAAGTTCTTCAACCACATCAGCAGACAAGATAGACAAAAGCTTCCCATGACATTGTTTGAAGTCCAAGGGATCTAATACAAAAGATGCTAGTTTCCTTAACTCTTTCAAGTTGGGACATCTGAAACTGTACTTCTTAGTGTTCCTTCGTCCATAATCCATGGTCTGAAAATATTTGCAAATAATACCTTAGTTCCTTGAAATTTTCGATGATGAATGTTATGATGCGCATGAATGCATGAATGCAACAATCACAAATAAGGGATCACACACAAGGCAAACAAAGGTCAAGGGATGAATCAAGTCATTGTCAAGATCAATCATCCATTTTTGTGGATTATGGTTTGCACCTTATCAACACCCAAGTTCCATTGATATTGATAAGACCTGATTGGATCAACCAAGAATCAAGGGTTTGTTGTAAGTCACGAGCATGGAGTCTGGGTAAGAACCATCCCAAAGGAGTGAACTAAGGATAAAACCTGTAAATCATGTTCTAAAAAGTTCCCAGAGTCTTAATTCCATCAATCGGATATTACAGGTTAAGATGACTGACTCATCGACCCATAATATTCTCAAGAGAAACTCGTCTGAGTGTAGTATCGTGTAACAACTGTTATCAAGTCTACACTTGAACAGTTTCCGCACTACGTCCTAAATAGGCCAAGAGGGGGTAAATGTTCTATGGTCCTCAGCTTCTCAGACCCAAATTAGAGATAGTAATGCCTAACCATAAATACTTGTGTGACATATCCAAATCCAAAAGAGTCTCCACTGAGCAGATGGATCTCAAGCCAACTTGTTAAGGACTACTCCACACAATTCGAACATGACTATACCATCCTCCTATCTTAATTGTACTCAAGTTTGGGTTATAACTTATCTCACCACTCGGAGATCACCAAGCACAACAAGCAGATTATATCACACATACATATATACAAACATCACATATATACAAATATATACACACAAAAAGTGGGCTAAACCCACTGGAGACTACTCCCCAGCAGAGTCGCCATTTAATTTTTGTAGTGGTAAATTCATGATCATCAAGTTATGGATAAGCTAGACATCAAATAACGAGAGTCACCACCACGCTTTTATTGTTTCCAAGGGAAAAGGGAAAAAGTACGAAAAAAACCCAAAAGTAAGAAGTTTTCAAATCAAAACTAATAAAATGTCAGAGATTACAGGTAAGGGGGTTGGTTACACAGAGGGAATGTGTTAGCACCCAAATTGTCCTAGGTACTCCTAGGGAGCCCTTTTTATGTGCATATGTATTTGGTACAAAATGATGTTTACAAACAATAGAATGGGGGGATGAGAAAAGAATTCATTAATTATATTTTTGTGTTTGACAAGACCTTCGGACTTGTGCCCACGTACCAACATAAAATGAGGGATCAAAACCTCGTAGTTCGTGATACAAATTTCAAAATGGATGCATTGCTTTTAACAAAATTAAGTTTGAAAGGCACAAAGGCCTAAAAATGGTTTGAATGAGTTAGTTCTTTTCGGCTTTTTGAAAGTTTAAGTCAAGTATACTTAAGTTTATTTACAAGTTTGATTTAAGAAAAGAAGTTTGAAAATGCAATGGCATAAGCCTAAAGTTTCTATCTTTTTGCAAAGAGGTCAAAGTTTGGAAAAAAATAAGTTCAATCAAAGAAGATTTTGAAGAGGGAGGGAGAGATTTTGAAATTAAAGAAATGGGGAGAAGATGAAGAGACTAATCCCATACACAAAATTAAAAGTTAAGAGTTGAAAAGATCTGACCAAATGGGTAGCAATCCAATAGACAAGAGTGTCAATAGAAACCCGGAATTCCCTTGGACATTTAGAATCAAGCAACACACAAATGCACAATTATATTATCTTGAAGAGAAAAGGCATCAGATAAAGATAGCCACATCCAAGCTTTAGCCACTTCATGATCTTCTTCAAATTAGCCCATGTAACAGATGAATTCCACAAGTCACAGGTTCAAAATAACAGCTTCACAATGATCATGTTGCAGATGAACTCAGAGGGATCTTGAATGATGTATCAGATGAAGCTTCAAATTGCAAGCACTTGGTTCTGTAACACCCCAAATAAAGTAAAAGAATTATTTAATTAAGTTAATAATATATTTAATAATTTAATTAAATAAATTGAATTATTGGATTATTATTATTATTTTGGAATAATAATTATAATTGGAAAATATATAAGTGGAATAAGAGAAAAGGTTTTCATTTGTGGAAAAGGTTTTTACGTGAAAACTGAGAAGCTGCAGAGAAGAGGAAAAGGGCAAAGAGCTGTAGAGCAAAGGTTGGAGAACGGAAAAGCTTGAAGCTCGAAGAGTTGCCGGATTGTTAAGGTAAGGGGGGTTTATCGTCGTTTAATGGGTATTATCGATTAACATGTAATGGGTAGTGATAAGCCGTCGATTGACCCTAATTGGGATTTAGAATGCTGAGAAATTATGTTGAATAAGTTGTATTAAAGCTGAAATTGAATTTGTGTTTGAGTGTATTGTGAATTTCTGAGCGTATAGCTTTTTACGGAAGTTGAATCGGAGGTCCGGAAGTCCTCCAACGGCGGAAAATGCGGAAACTCTGCATTCTGCCTTGTGTTAGCGCAGGAACTGCTGTTTCGCCTGCGTTAACCGGTTAACCCAGGGTGTTAACCGGTTAACACTGTTATAAATTGTGAAAAATGTTGAGTTTTGCCTGCGTTAACCGGTTAACCTATAGCGTTAACCGGTTAACACTGTTGCGTTTTGCCTGGAAGTGTAATTTTCCTGCGTTAACCGGTTAACCTATAGCGTTAACCGGTTAACACTGTTGCAGTATGAAAAAAATGGTTGATTTTTATGATGTAAGTGTAATTGGTGATTGGCCTATTGTATCCAATTGTGATAAATAAATTCGTGGAGTCTATGTTGCGAAATGTTGATGCAAATATGTTGATAAGTTGTTTTTGTGGAAAATATTAAGTTGTAGGTTGATGAGCCAAAGTTGAATATAAGTTGTTTTGTTGAAAATGCTGAGTTGTAGGCTGATGAGCCAAAGTTGATTGTTAAGTTGTTGTTGCTGAAAAAGCTGTTAGGTTGTCGTTGTTTTTATGTTGTGGAACTTCAAGTCGTACATGCCATATACATTCATATGCATTAAGTCGGGGCTTTTGCTCACACCACGTTGGCCTGGATTGGCAAAATTATGGGGCTTTTGCTCACACCACGTTGGCCTGGATTGGCAAAAATTTTAAGTTGAAAGTTGAAGGCTTATGCCTTGATGCCCACTAAACTGGCAATGATTTTAAGTTGGGAGTTTTACTCCAAATGGTACCACATGCATGAAGAGTCGAGTCTCATTTGAGTTGTATTTACGTTGTGTTTGAATATGATGTTGAGTTGAATATGCTGCTACCAAATGCATGATATGATGTGGGTGATTAACGTGTAAAGTTACTTAACATAACATGATGATTTATAATATTTGTTATATCGATTGAGGAACTCACCCTTACAGTTATATTTTTCAGGTAACGAGCAGTGAGTTGAGTAGAAGCTAGTGCTTGAAGTCTAGAGTGGTTTTAGTGGGTCATGCTCTGATAGATGTAACATCGGGACGGGATGTTTTATTTGTTGAATAAATGTTAATTTTAAGATATTACAGATGTTGAATGTTTCTATCCGCTGCGAATTTTTAAAGAAGTGTTTATGTTGAATTAAATAATGAGCATGACTGATTTTTACGGTGAATTATGTGAAGTATTATGTGACACCCTTGGTGCATGATTACTCTGATATTGATTTATATGCTGTTGTTTTAATTAAATATTTGGGGTATTTAGAAGGGTGTTACATTAGTGGTATCAGAGCAGGTCGGTCTGTCCGGCCAGTTGTCGTGTCGTTACTGTCTAACAATTGTGTAATTTTTATTAATCTAACGTTAAGTTGTGTTGTATTGATAAGTTGAAATGGCTGGAAGGAATGACGCTGCAAAGGCTGCCGCAATGCAAGCAATGGCACAAGCGGTGCAGAACTTGCCAAATGCTGGTGGTGATGCTGGGTCACGTAGCTTAGCGACTTTTCAGAGAGAGAATTCGCCGGTGTTTAAAGGGAAGCATGATCCAGATGTAGCCTTGGGATGGTTGAAAGAGATTGAGAGAATCTTCCGTGTTATGGATTGCACTCCAGCTCAGAAGGTTCGGTATGGTACTCACATGCTAGCAGTCGAAGCTGATGACTGGTGGCTAGAGACTCACGAGAGGTTGACCGTGGCAGGTGAAGTCCTTACTTGGGATGTATTCCGTAGGGAATTTCTGAGGAAGTATTATCCGGAAGATGTCCGTGGTAAGAAGGAAATTGAATTCCTTGAGCTGAAGCAAGGAAACATGTCTGTCACTGATTATGCTGCGAAATTTGTGGAGTTGTCCAAATTTTATCCTCATTACACTGGTGGTGGTGCTGAATTTTCGAAGTGCATCAAGTTTGAGAACGGATTGCGCTCTGAAATTAAGAAGGCTGTTGGGTATCAGAAGATACGCATTTTTACTGATTTGGTTGATAGCTGCAGGATATTTGAAGAAGACAATAATGCTCATTACAAGATTGTCAGTGACCGCAGAGGCAAGCAACATCAAAACCGTGGCAAGCCGTATGATGTTCCAGCTGGAAAAGGGAGACAAAGAGCTGCTCCGGCTCAGAGAGCTAGTGGGGGAGGTGCTTCTACTGGTATAGTTTGCTTCAAGTGTGGTCAGGCTGGTCATAAGAGTAATGTATGCACTGCTGAAGTAAAGAGGTGTTTTCGCTGTGGTAAGATTGGCCATGCAATAGCTGATTGCAAGCACAAGGAAGTGATTTGTTTTAATTGCGGAGAAGAATGGCATATTGGAAGTCAGTGTCAGAAGCCGAAGAAAGGGAATCAGTCAGGAGGCAAGGTCTTTGCTTTATCGGGTTCTGAGACTTCTGCAGATGATCGTTTGATCCGAGGTACGTGTTATATTAATGGCTTTCCTCTTGTAGCTATTATTGACACAGGTGCGACTCATTCCTTTATATCTTTGGATTGTGCTGTGAAACTTAAGTTAGAGATATCTGAGATGTTTGGTAGTATGGTAATTGATACTCCTGCGAAGGGTTCAGTGACTACTACTTCGGTTTGTTTAAATTGTCCTTTGAGCATTTTTGGTAGAGACTTTGGGATGGACCTAGTGTGTCTTCCACTAGCGCAGATTGATGTTATTCTGGGTATGAACTGGTTGGTGTTTAACCGAGTTTCTATCAATTGTTTTGATAAGACTGTGATCTTTCCTGAGATTGAGGAGGGAAAGAGTTTGTTTCTATCAGCAAGGCAAGTGAATGAGGCAGTAGCTGAGGGGGCAGAGTTGTTTATGCTGTTAGCGACTTTGGAGGCTAAGGATAAACTGGTGATTTGCGATCTAGCTGTGGTGTGTGATTTTCCTGATGTGTTTCCGGAAGAAGTGAATGAATTGCCGCCAGAGCGTGAAGTGGAGTTCTCTATTGACTTGGTACCTGGTACTAGGCCGATATCGATGGCTCCGTACCGTATGTCTGCTGTTGAGTTAACGGAATTGAAGAGTCAGTTGGAAGATCTATTGGATAAGAAATTTATTCGTCCGAGTGTGTCACCGTGGGGTGCACCAGTGCTATTGGTTAAGAAGAAAGAAGGTACTATGAGGTTGTGTGTGGACTACAGGCAACTGAATAAAGTGACGATCAAGAATCGGTATCCTTTGCCGAGGATTGATGATTTGATGGATCAGTTGGTTGGTGCAAGTGTGTTCAGTAAAATAGATTTGAGATCTGGGTATCATCAGATCCGTGTGAAAACAGAGGATATTCAGAAGACTGCTTTCAGAACAAGGTATGGACATTATGAGTATTCTGTAATGCCTTTTGGTGTGACTAATGCACCTGGAGTATTTATAGAGTATATGAATAGGATTTTCCATCCGTACCTAGACAAGTTTGTGGTGGTGTTTATTGATGATATTTTGGTGTATTCGAAATCTGAAGAAGAGCATGCTGAACATTTGAGAGTAGTTTTAGAAGTTCTACGAGAAAAGAAGTTATTTGCTAAACTGTCCAAGTGTGAATTTTGGTTAGGAGAGGTAAGTTTTCTTGGTCATGTGATTTCAAGAGGTGGTGTTGCTGTTGATCCTTCCAAGATAGAGGCGGTATCTAAGTGGGAAGCTCCGAAGTCTGTTGCTGAGATTCGAAGTTTCCTTGGTTTGGCTGGTTATTATAGGAAGTTCATTGAGGGATTTTCCAAGTTGGCATTACCGTTGACAATGTTGACTAGAAAGGGGCAAGCGTTTATTTGGGACTCCAAATGTGAAGAAGGTTTCCAAGAGTTAAAGAGAAGGTTGACTACTGCTCCTATTCTGATATTACCGAGTCCGTCGGAACCATTTGAAGTTTATTGCGATGCTTCATTGTTGGGTTTGGGTGGCGTGTTGATGCAGAATAAGCAGGTTATAGCTTATGCTTCAAGACAGCTGAGGGTTCATGAGAGGAACTATCCGACGCATGATTTAGAGTTGGCAGCTGTGGTGTTTGTTCTGAAGTTATGGAGGCATTACTTGTATGGATCAAGATTTGAGGTTTTCAGTGACCATAAAAGTTTAAAATATTTGTTTGATCAGAAAGAGCTGAATATGAGACAGAGGAGATGGTTAGAGTTTCTGAAGGATTATGACTTTGGTTTGAATTACCATCCGGGTAAAGCAAACGTAGTGGCTGATGCATTGAGTCGGAAATCATTACATATGTCTATGTTAATGGTTAAGGAACTGGATTTAATTGAGCAGTTTAGAGACTTGAGTTTGGTGTGTGAGAATACTCACAATAGTATTAAATTGGGAATGTTGAAGTTGACAAGTGGTATTCTGGATGAGATCAGAGAGGGTCAGAAATCTGATATGCTTTTGGTTGACAAGTTGACTCTGGTGAATCAGGGTCGAAGTGGCGAATTCAGAGTTGATGAGAATGGTGTTTTGAGATTTGGTAATCGGGTGTGCATTCCGGATGTTACCGAACTTAAGAAGAATATTCTTGAAGAAGGACATCGTAGTGGGTTGAGTATTCATCCTGGAGCTACGAAGATGTATCATGATTTGAAAAAGTTATTTTGGTGGCCGGGAATGAAAAGAGAAATTTCGAGTTTTGTTTATTCTTGTTTGACTTGTCAGAAGTCAAAGATTGAGCATCAGAAGCCGTCTGGGCTAATGCAACCGTTGGCTATTCCAGAGTGGAAGTGGGATAGTATCAGCATGGATTTTGTTTCTGGTTTACCGAGGACAAATAAGAATTTTGAAGCCATTTGGGTGATTGTTGACAGGTTGACAAAGTCGGCTCATTTCATTCCGATTAGAATGGATTATCCGTTAGAGAGATTGGCTGAGTTGTATATTGAGAAGATTGTAAGTTTGCATGGTATTCCGTCGAGTATTGTTTCGGACAGAGATCCTAGATTTACATCGAAGTTCTGGGAAGGTTTGCAGAGAGCTTTGGGAACTAAGCTGAGATTAAGTTCTGCATATCATCCGCAGACTGACGGTCAGACTGAGAGGACGATTCAGTCACTAGAGGATCTTTTGAGAGCTTGTGTTTTGGAAAAAGGAGGTGGTTGGGATTGTTATTTACCGTTGATTGAGTTTACCTACAACAATAGTTTTCATTCGAGCATTGGTATGGCGCCGTTTGAAGCTTTGTATGGTAGGAGATGTCGGACACCGTTATGTTGGTGTGAGTCCGGTGAGAGTGCTGTGGTCGGACCGGAAATTGTTCAACAGACTACAGAAAAGATTAAGATGATTCAGGAGAAGATGAGAATTGCTCAGAGTCGTCAGAAGAGTTATCATGATAAGAGGAGGAAGTCACTTGAGTTTCAAGAGGGAGATCATGTGTTTCTTCGTGTTACTCCGATAACAGGTGTTGGTCGGGCTTTGAAGTCGAAGAAGTTGACACCTCGATTTATTGGTCCTTATCAGATTTTAGAGAGGATAGGAGAGGTAGCCTATCGTATCGCTTTACCGCCGTCACTTGCGAATTTGCATGAGGTTTTTCATGTGTCTCAGTTGAGGAGGTACATTCATGATCCGTCGCATGTAGTCCAAGTGGATGATGTACAGGTGAGAGATAACCTGACTGTTGAAACATCGCCTATGAGGATCGAGGATCGAGAGTTGAAGCAGTTGCGGGGTAAAGAGATTGCCTTAGTGAAGGTAGCTTGGGGAGGACCAGCAGGTGGCAATGTGACTTGGGAACTGGAGAGTCAGATGAAGGAGTCTTATCCGGAGTTATTTGCTTGAGGTATGTTTTCGAGGACGAAAACTCTTTTAGTGGGGGAGAGTTGTAACACCCCAAATAAAGTAAAAGAATTATTTAATTAAGTTAATAATATATTTAATAATTTAATTAAATAAATTGAATTATTGGATTATTATTATTATTTTGGAATAATAATTATAATTGGAAAATATATAAGTGGAATAAGAGAAAAGGTTTTCATTTGTGGAAAAGGTTTTTACGTGAAAACTGAGAAGCTGCAGAGAAGAGGAAAAGGGCAAAGAGCTGTAGAGCAAAGGTTGGAGAACGGAAAAGCTTGAAGCTCGAAGAGTTGCCGGATTGTTAAGGTAAGAGGGGTTTATCGTCGTTTAATGGGTATTATCGATTAACATGTAATGGGTAGTGATAAGCCGTCGATTGACCCTAATTGGGATTTAGAATGCTGAGAAATTATGTTGAATAAGTTGTATTAAAGCTGAAATTGAATTTGTGTTTGAGTGTATTGTGAATTTCTGAGCGTATAGCTTTTTACGGAAGTTGAATCGGAGGTCCGGAAGTCCTCCAACAGCGGAAAATGCGGAAACTCTGCATTCTGCCTTGTGTTAGCGCAGGAACTGCTGTTTCGCCTGCGTTAACCGGTTAACCCAGGGTGTTAACCGGTTAACACTGTTATAAATTGTGAAAAATGTTGAGTTTTGCCTGCGTTAACCGGTTAACCTATAGCGTTAACCGGTTAACACTGTTGCGTTTTGCCTGGAAGTGTAATTTTCCTGCGTTAACCGGTTAACCTATAGCGTTAACCGGTTAACACTGTTGCAGTATGAAAAAAATGGTTGATTTTTATGATGTAAGTGTAATTGGTGATTGGCCTATTGTATCCAATTGTGATAAATAAATTCGTGGAGTCTATGTTGCGAAATGTTGATGCAAATATGTTGATAAGTTGTTTTTGTGGAAAATATTAAGTTGTAGGTTGATGAGCCAAAGTTGAATATAAGTTGTTTTGTTGAAAATGCTGAGTTGTAGGCTGATGAGCCAAAGTTGATTGTTAAGTTGTTGTTGCTGAAAAAGCTGTTAGGTTGTCGTTGTTTTTATGTTGTGGAACTTCAAGTCGTACATGCCATATACATTCATATGCATTAAGTCGGGGCTTTTGCTCACACCACGTTGGCCTGGATTGGCAAAATTATGGGGCTTTTGCTCACACCACGTTGGCCTGGATTGGCAAAAATTTTAAGTTGAAAGTTGAAGGCTTATGCCTTGATGCCCACTAAACTGGCAATGATTTTAAGTTGGGAGTTTTACTCCAAATGGTACCACATGCATGAAGAGTCGAGTCTCATTTGAGTTGTATTTACGTTGTGTTTGAATATGATGTTGAGTTGAATATGCTGCTACCAAATGCATGATATGATGTGGGTGATTAACGTGTAAAGTTACTTAACATAACATGATGATTTATAATATTTGTTATATCGATTGAGGAACTCACCCTTACAGTTATATTTTTCAGGTAACGAGCAGTGAGTTGAGTAGAAGCTAGTGCTTGAAGTCTAGAGTGGTTTTAGTGGGTCATGCTCTGATAGATGTAACATCGGGACGGGATGTTTTATTTGTTGAATAAATGTTAATTTTAAGATATTACAGATGTTGAATGTTTCTATCCGCTGCGAATTTTTAAAGAAGTGTTTATGTTGAATTAAATAATGAGCATGACTGATTTTTACGGTGAATTATGTGAAGTATTATGTGACACCCTTGGTGCATGATTACTCTGATATTGATTTATATGCTGTTGTTTTAATTAAATATTTGGGGTATTTAGAAGGGTGTTACAGGTTCCACACAAAATTGGCATTGGCCAAGTCCTTTAGCATAGGAATGTTGCCTAAGTTCTAAGTCCATTTGTCCAAGATCAAGCCAAAAGTCCACACAAGAGTTTTTTAGGGTTTTTGTTGTTATTATGTACATTAATGGTCAAAGACCACACAAAACAAGCAAAGTATACACAAATAAGATATATCGCACAATATGGTCCAAATGGACAAAGGGAAAATTGCATTAACATAAACAATTAGAATGGTATGAATAATTGCAAATGAATAAGGCTAAAATTAAATGACATTAAAGTAAATGGCTGGAAATTAAAAGTTAGTTGTTAATGAATTAGAAGTTGGTATTGTTTTGCTTTTGCTTTTCATTTTAAGACATTCTTTGGAGAACACTCAACCCACTTATCACAAGCATGGATCCTTGAGCCAAGACATCTTCCAAAGGAAGGAAAAAAGGCCAAGTTTCCACACAATACCATGAAAGAGGGGAGACTTACAATCTCACTAACTAGAATGTTATGCCTTTTGTGTCACAAATTTAGCGCTATGTTAAACAATCGTAATTGGACTTATGTAGAAGTCACAACTATTTGAGGTTGGACAATAGAATTTTGGTGTTAATGCATGTTAGAGACATAGTATAATGGACTATGCTCATGAAACATACCATACACAAAAAGAAATATGCAAAAGAAGTGGTCTAATCTCATTCATACTCATGTTAATTTTTCAATCAACTAGCTTTAGGACTTTGAGATATCATAGGTCAAACAAGGTCAAAGGACCTTGGAGAAAAAATCTCATAATTTTTAAAGACTTAAAAGTATTTTTAAACAATTAAAAACAAATGGAAAATCAATTAAATCATGAAAAATATTAATAATGATCCAAAAAATAATTTTAATTCAGAATATGAAAGAGGAAATAATTTGAATTTTTTTGGTGAAACTCTCATTTTTTTGGATCAATATTAAAATTAATATGAGTTAATGAAAATAAAACAATTAAAATGAAATTCAAATAATCATAAAAAACATGGACCACTTGATCTCCCTCATTAATTGAGGTGGCAGATCAAGTGGCCATCAGCGCGGTTTCCACCATAGTCACGAGTCAATGTGTAACACAAATGGTAATTACAAGCAACGCGTGAGATTAAAACATTTCTAGTGAGATCAACGGCTCAGAACCTGTCCAGCACACCACCGGCGCTGGACCTCCGGTCACCTTCTTAGCCGAGGTCCACCGACCTGGTTCACTCATCACCATTAAGAAAATGGAAAAGGAGGACATGATTTGAAAGAAAAAATGGCGTAGAGCACGAATTTGACCTCAATTTTAACTAACTCAACATATATAGAAAGATACGAGGAGTTGAATTTTGAGGTGTGTCAACTGAGTTGCTTCGATTTAACCTCTAAGCAACTCAATCTTCTTGCCTATATTGGTAGGACTTTAGACAACCAAAGATCCAAGAGAATTGAGTGGGATTTGAAAGAGAATCGAAGAGATGAAATTTTCTGGAAAATACCTTCAATGCAGATCTAGATTCACTTGTTCTTACTTTGGCTCGTGCTTGATCTTGCTCAGGATGCTTGCAGAAGTAGATTAGAATGCACAAAAGGTCTTGGATCCCTGGAGTTTTGAATCTCAAAACAATGAGATTCAAACTCAATTTCCAAAGGAAATTCTCAGGATTATCCTCTAAAATGGAAGGGTTTGGTGTTTGGGATCAAAGCTGGTGCGAAGGAGTCCTCAATTCTAAGAATAGGGTGCTCTATTTATAGCTGAATCACATGATATTTGCACCTTATAATTGAGTTTCCAAAATTGGCAATGAGTGATGCATGTGTGCATGGGCGTGTACAGGCCCATGAGATCATTCCATTTGATCCATAATTGAGTGTGAACAAGTCTGAAATAAAATTGGAGTGCTAGGCAATTGTACATGGAAGCTTGAAGTTTGATTTTTGCAAAATGATGATGCAATGTTCAAGCCATGCACAATCCATTCAAATCTTGTCCAAACTGGATGAAATTGGACTTTTTGGAAAGTTTAAATCAAGAGAAACAACTTTAAAGTTTAACACTTTTTCATTTGGAGCTTGTAACATGGAGAATTTTGAGGTGGAAGTTTGGAAATTTCAACATATCAAATTTTTTTCTAAGTGTCAAGCCATATATCTCAATATTCCACATTGCTTAACTTTTTATGTGAGCTTCAAATGAGAAAAGTGTATTCATAAAACTTGTAGCTTTTTCAAATACCTTCAAAATGGTCACAAATTTCATGTCATTTGGATTTGGAATGATAGAGTTATGTATTTTTGAAGTTTGGAAAAATCACTTGTTCAAAGGTATAGATCAAAAGTGACCTATAGTGTAACCTCATATCACATGCTCATAAAAGTTGAATTAGCTCTTAATCCAAACATAAAAGTTTAAGTAAACATCTTGAATTTGATTGTGCAACTTGGAAATATTTCATCTCATAAAAATTGAGCAAGTTATGGCCTTGGGAAGCTGACTTTCAAATTAGGGTTTAGACAAAATGACATATAATGTTTCCACATAGAAAATGATTTTCCAAGCAAAAATAGCTCTAGATATCAACATTAAAGTTGTTTGGAATGTCATTTAGAGTAAAGTTTATCTTGGAATTATTTTCATATGGTGAAAATTGTAGGAGATAGGATCTAGGGAGACCTAGTTTTAATCAGATGGATTCATTTGGCCAACCAACTTGCTAACTTTCAATTCTCTTGACTTTCTTGGCTCATGGTAGATAATATATGCATAAGATGTTGAGTTTTGAAGTTTCCCTTGAGATATTTGATCAAATGGTAAGATAGCTTGTTGGAGAAGTTACTCAAGATACCTAGTAAAACTAGGGTTTCCAAGGCAAATCACCCTCAAACTCTTGAAGAAAACTTGATCAATATGACATGTAGAAATCAACGGAACTCATATATGATGCTTATAACCATTATTGGATCAATTCATGGTTGTGCTCTTTGTCATGAGGGTCTCAAACCCTAGATATGGACTTGATGGATCAATGGAGATCATGCCCTGCCTACAAAGAGTAAATGCAAAGACATATTTTTGGTATTTTGGTTAGTAAAAATGGTAATATATAAGTATGATACAATCACATAGTGCTTGGTGATCTCTCCCAAAACAATCCCAATGAAAGATGTGTAAGGAGGATGCCAAGGTATGATCCCTATGCTAATGCTTATGATGAAATTGCATGAGGGATCTTAGGGCCAAAATTGGGGTCTTACAGTTCCTTGTAGACTGGAGTTGATATTGTAGCAATTACAGTGGTGGTTTGCTGGGAAGCAGTTGTATGTTGTTCAATTGATTCCATTTGTTAAGAGAAGTTGTACACTTGTTGTTATAGTGAATCCATGAAGAAGATGGAGAGCAAGTGAAGAACATTGATGAACTTTGAGAGAGAGAGAGTTTGTAACAAGGGTTTGTGTTGGATTGTGAGTGAAAAGTGTGAGAGTGTGAGTTGTGACAATTATATATACACACGGTTAACATGCAAAACGACATAATTTAATAGGAATAGTAAACAACAACATTAATAGGCATAAAAATAGAGTTAACACGCGAGGGGGGAAATCAATTTTAGCTCATGATGGATGTCTAATCCTAAAAATATGCACACTACTTGAGGAGATCTCAAAAGTCTAGCTCTTGAGTTCTATGTTAGACAGTTGTCTAGAAGATCCAAGGTCAGATGCAAGAGTGGCCACGTGTTGATATATCTGACTTCAGAAATACCAAGAGATTTGGTCCTGAGGATTTCTGATTCAGATTACTTCTCATTGGTAGAAATTTCAGAGTCATATCCAAATGCCAGAAGGTTTTAAGTTAGAGCCTATTTTGACATTTAAGAGAAGGAACACATATTTTTGACTCATTCTGGGCAATTTTCCATGTTTAAATGTTTCAGAATGTATGAGAATCTATCTTCAACTAGGGGTTTTGTGAATATATCAGCCCATTGGTGGTCTGTATCTATGAATTTTAAAGTTATTACCCCTTTCTGAACATAGTCTCTGATAAAATGATGTTTAATTTCTATGTGCTTTGCTCGGGAGTGCAAAATAGGGTTCTTACTTAAACATATGGTAGCAGTATTGTCACAAAAGATAGAAATGTTACTCTCATATATCTGAAGGTCTTCTAGTTGATTCTTCATCCAGAGAATCTGAGTAGTGCATAATGAAACTGAAATATATTCTGCTTCTGCAGTAGATAGTGCTATGGTTGATTGTCTTTTACTAGCCCAAGAGATAAGGTTTCCTCCCAGAAATTGACAGTTTCTAGATGTACTATTTCTTCCCAATCTGTCTCCAGCGTAATCAGCATCACAATATCCAAAAAGTCTATACTATGATGTTTTCTCATACATCAGGCCAAGGTTAGGTGTTCCTTTCAGATACCTTAGGATTCTCTTAACAACTGTTAGATAAGATTCCTTTGGGTTTGACTGGAATCTGGCATAGAGACAAACAGTGAAAAGAATATTTGGCCGTGTAGCAGTCAGATAGAGAAGAGAGCATATCATACCACGATAGAGCTTTTGACAAACCTTTTAACTTACCTCTTCTTTCTCCAGAATGCAGGTAGGATGCATGGGAGTCTTTGCTGGTTTACTTTCTGACTTTTCAAATCTCTATAGAATGTCTTTTATGTATTTTCTTTGATATGCATATGTAACGTCTGGAGCTTGGTTGATTTGAATTACCAGAAAGAATTTTAGTTCTTGCATCAGACTCATTTCAAATTCTTCCTGCATTAACTCAGAAAATTCTTGACAAATAGAAGGGTTAGCAGAACCAAAGATTATATCATCAACATATATGTGACAAATCATGAGGTCATTTTTGATGTTTTTACAAAAGAGTGGAAAGTCAACTTTGCCTCTGATAAAATCATGTTCCAGAAGAAAAGTGCTTAGTCTTTCGTACCAAGCTCTAGGAGCTTGTTTTAGACCATATAGAGATTTTTTCAGTTTAAAAACATGTTCTAGACATTTTGAGTTTTCAAAACCTGGAGGTTGATGAACATACACTTATTCAAAAATATACCCATTCAGAAATGCACTCTTAACATCCATCTGATATATTTTGATGGAATAATTTACAGCAAATGATACAAGTAAATGAATAGATTCTAACCTGGCGACTAGAGCAAAGGTTTCTTTGTAGTCAATGCCTTCTTGTTGACTATAACCTTGTGCTATCATTCATGCTTTGTTTCTGACTACTTCTCCCTTTTCATTTAGTTTGTTTTTGTACACCCATTTGGTTCCAATAACATGGGTACCTTTTGGCTTTGGTACAAGATCCCAGACATCGTTCTTTGCAAATTGATCAGGTTCTTCTTTCATTGACAGAATCCATTCTTTGTCTTGAAGTGCCTCTTCACAAGATGTTGGCTCTATTAGAGACACTAATCCCATAGGGTTTTTCTCAGATACTTTGAATGTAGACCTCGTTCTAACAGGTTCACCTTGTTTCCCAGAATTAATTCTTCAGAGACATTTAGTCTATTTCTTGATCTTTTCTGTGAGGTTGAGATTTTAGTTGCTTCTGGTGTTCCCCTTTCAGCTTCCTCAGATTTTTTAGTCTTTTCTTCAGAACCTGCAAGTGTTATCTCCAGATCTGCAAGTTTTTTAACTAGCTTTGACTTTTCAGAGTCAAGCTTATCATTAAATTTGACATGTATTGATTCTTCCACAATTTTAGTTTCTATGTTGTATACTCTGTAGCCCTTAGAGCATTCTGAGTATCCCAACATAATACCTTTGTGTGCTTTTGGATCAAACTTATTCAGATTATCTTTAGTGTTTAGGGTAAAACAGGAACATCCAAAAGGGTGAAAATAAGAAATGTTGGGTTTTCTTCCCTTACACAGTTCATAAGGAGTCTTATCCAGAATAGGTCTTATAGAGATTCTATTATGAATATAACAAGTTGTATTTACTGCTTCAGTCCAGAAGTGCTTAGCCATATTTGTTTCATTGATCATGGTTCTGGCCATTTCTTGGAGAGTCATATTCTTCCTTTCTACAACTCCATTTTGTTGTGGATTTCTAGGACAGGAGAAATCATGGGATATTCCATTAGAATCAAAACATTCTTCAAAAAGTTTGTTTTCAAATTCCCTACCATGATCACTTTTGACTCTGATGATTTTAGAGTCAAATTCGTTTTGCACTTTTGAACAGAAACTAGTAAATACAGAGTGTGACTCATTCTTATGTCTTAGAAATGTTACCCATGTCCAGCGACTATAACCATTAACGATGACCAGTCCATGCTTCTCACCATTAACTGAAGTTGTCTTAACAGGTCCAAACAAGTCAATGTGAAGAAGTTACATAGGCTTAGAGGTAGAAACAACATTTTTATTTTTGAAAGTTGTTTTAGAAAATTTTCCTTTCTGACATGCCTCACAAAGAGCATCTGAAGAAAACTTCAGCTTAGGTAGACCTCTGACTAGCTCGAGTTTATTTAGCTGAGAAATCCTCCTCATGCTAATGTGATCCAAGCATCTATGCCATACCCATTTCTCTTCATTTATAAACATTAAGCACTTTACATTTTTATCTTTTAGATCTGAAAGATTAATTTTGTAAATGTTGTTCTTCCTCTTGCCAGTTAAAAGAACTGTCCCATTGTTCTGATTAATTGGTTTGCATGTTTTTTGATTGAAGATTATATATATCATAACCGTTATCACTTAATTGACTTATGGATAACAAGTTATGCATTAATCCTTCTACGTAAAGAACATCAGAAATAGAGGGAAGATATCCATTACCAATTGTTCTAGAGCCTTTGATTCTTCCTTTCTGATTTCCTCCAAAACCTATGAAGCCAACATCTTTAAGTTCCAGGCTTTGGAACATATGCTTTCTTCCCGTCATGTGTCGCGAGCATCTAGAGTCCATGTACTATGATTGGTATCTTAACTCTGGTGCATAGGATATCTGCAACATAGACTATTTTATGTTTTGGTACCCAAAATCTTTTGGGCCCTTTATGATTAGTTCTCCTAAAGTTTCTGGAAACTTTTGGTTTTCTGGCATTAGTAAAATTTTGTGTTTATGCATGTGTGTAATGATAAGAAAAGGGAGATTTAGGTTTATCATCTGTAGAAGGTATTTTCTCATCTTCATCAGAGTCATATCCTATCCCTCTTTTCTTATTCTGACTAACTCCATAAATCATGGAAGCCATCTTGCTTCTTTCTAGCCCATTTTTCAGAAATTTTTTAAACGTTTTTTCATATTTGTATATGATTGTGTCAGAAGTTTGTGGAGCTTTGGATAAAGCTTCTTCAAGTTTTAAACATTTTTTAGTTGAAAAATAATTTTTTTTTCCAAAACAAAAATGTTACCTTTTAATTCAGAAACTTCTATCTCAAGCTTATCACAGTCTTCAACAGTTTTTTCAAGGACTTTCTTTAGAGCCTTGAATTTATGTTGAAGCTTCTGATATGAGCTTAGAGATTCAGATAAGCAAGATTCAAGGTCAGAGCGAGAGAGATCAAAAAATACCTTTTTTGGATCAGAATCTCTTTCGGATGTACTTCCAGATGTGGTAGCCATGAATGCCACATTTGCCTGTTCCTCTTCAGAGTCTGATTCTGAGGCATCAGATTCAGAGTCGTCCTAGGTAGCCATGAGTCCCTTCTTAGTTTTGAAGGAGTTTTTATTGAATCCTTCTTTTCTGGAACTGTCTTTCTTGAGCTTTGGACATTCGTTTCTATAGTGTCCTTATTCTTTACATTCATACCATGTTACCTCTTTGTTTGGTTTGCTTCTGGAAGTTGATTCTAAGCGATCTCCCTTCTGTCTTGGTCTTCTGAAGTTATTATTCCTTTTTCTCCAAAGTTGTTTAACTCTTCTGGTAAGAAGAGATAGCTCTTCTTCATCATCAGAAACATCCTTTTCAAAGTCATCATTGTCTTCTTCTTCAGCTTGAAAGGCTTTGTTCCCTTTTGGCTTACGTCTTTCAGATCTAGACTTCAGAGCCATAAATTTGATTTTATTTTGGGGCTCATCTTCCTCTAGTTCTATCTCATGACTCATGAGGGAGCTGATGAGTTCTTCGAGGCTTATGTTGTTAAGATCTTTTGATATCTTCAATGTAGTGACTATAGGTCTCCACTATTTTGGCAAGCTTCTGACAATCTTTTTGACATGATCTACAGTTGTGTAGCCCTTGCCCAGAACCTTGAGTCCTGCAATTAAAGTTTGAAATCTAGAAAACATTACCTCTACAGCATCATCATCCTCCATCTTGAATGCTTCATATTTTTGAATTAGAGCCAGAGCCTTTGTCTCTTTGACTTGAGTGTTGCCTTCGTGGGTCATCTTTAAGGAGTCAAGTATTTCTTTAGCAATTTCCCTGTTGGTGATCTTTTCATATTCATTATAGGATATGACATTCATTAGTATTGTTCTTGCTTTGTGGTGATTTTTGAAATCACGCTTCTAATCACCAGTCACTTTATTTCTAGCAATAACAATACCAGCATCAAATACAGGTAGTTCATAGCCAATTGTAACTATGTCCCATAAGTCAGCGTCATAACCCAGGAAGAAACTTTCGATTTCGTCTTTCCAATAATCAAACTTTCTCCATCAAACACGGGAGGTTTAACGTTGTAGCTGTCTCTTTCATTGGTTTTAGTCATTATGTTTTTCTCACGCTGGATCTTCTCTACACTGTGAAGTGTTTGATTTGAGAATCAATAATAGAGCCGAAGCTCTGATACCAATTGAAGGTAGAGAAAAACAAGAAAGGGGGTTTGAATTGTTTTCATTGATAATAAAAACTTTTGCAAACAAAACATACCCGAAAGATAAAGCAATCAACATAGAAGTTTATCCTAGTTTGCTTGAAATTCAAAGCTACTCCAGTCCACCCGACCAAGGTGATTTCGCCTTCAACAAGGAATTAATCCAATAATCTAAAAAGATTACAACAAAAGTGTCTAAGAGAACAAAGATCTCTTAGCCCTCTCAAGTCCATAGACTTCCCAAGTCACTTGAGGAAATATTCAACAACTATTTGAGAATTACAAGGAAGTGTTTAGTGCTTCTAGGTAAGCAATTTTAACACAATAAGAACAGTAAAAATTCCCACTAAGAGCAACAACTCGTGTGAACAAATTTGAACAAGAATAAACAATTAGAATTGAGTTTTCAATATTCTTGTGTGATTGCTTGGTATCTTGTATGATGATGATTTTGCCTTTATATAGTGCTTCGAATATGAGGCCGTTGGCTAAAGCATTTATGTGATATCTTTTATCAATGATGGGACTTAATTGATATTAAGTTCGTTGTCCTTTCCATATCAATTTGGGAGAGTATTTATTATTTTCCGAAAAAAGAGATTCATACCAAATATGCAATGCTTCGTTACTAAGTCTTGTGGTTGATCTGTTTGGATTGGATCAGAGTGCGCGGAATCCAGATCTTCTTGTTCAACATGTATTCTCCAGATAGTTGTTAGAAGTGATTTTTCTTCATAAGTTCTTGATATGTCTTCAGTTGTACCTTCTTTAGATGTACGGATCAACAAATTAACTAAGTGTGGAATCCTTCAGATTCAGAGTATTTGAGTCTTCAAACTTCAGATGTTGTGAGCGTCGTTGTCTTCAGAGTCAGAGCGACTGCTTTATTTAAATCTAAGTCAATTATTCTAGATTAGTGTGATGTCAGATGTTGTCTATCAGATCCACTTTCTGTTAGAGTTCTGCATACTTAGAGATATTCGTTAGGGTACCAATTTGTTTCATCCTTTGTTATCATCAAAACTTAGAGATGAATTGTAGACCCAAAATCTTGTTCTAACAGACTCTAGTGTCAAACTTCAAAAGAATGATGGAAGAGTCGTGGCCCAATTGGAATATGCAAGTCCATGCAATGTACTAGACCTGACATAGTATTTGTAATGAGTAAAATGAGTAGATTTTACTAGCAACCCAAATGGTGAGCACTAGAAGATCATCATTAGAATTTTCAGCTATCTTATGAAAACCAAAAATCTTGGTCTCCATTATGGTAGATTTCCTTCCATATTAGAAGGATATACCGATGTGGGTTGGATATCAAGTGTTGAATATCATAAATATGCATTTGAGTTTATATTTACACTAGCCAATTTCTTGGAAGAGCAAGAAACAAATGTGGATCACTCTCTCAACCATAAAATCAGAGTTCGAGGCTCTTGTTTCCGGTGGTGAAGAAGTTGAATGGTTGAGGGACCTTCTGTTGGAAGTTCCATTGGCTAAAGACAATGTTTTAAAGGTGTTGATACATTGCGGTGGTCAAGCCACTTTACCTAGAGCATACAAAAAGTGTATAATAGAAAGTCTAGGCAATTAGGACTTAGACATTCTTTCGTGAAAAAATTAATTAAGGATGTAATCATTTCATTCATATATATACGATTAAATTATAATTTGGCTGATCTATTTACTAAGTCATTGGCCATATACTTAGTAAAGACAACCTCGGGAATTGTGTGGTTGAAACTCCTTGAATAAGAGTTCCAACAGCGACGATAATCCAATCTTATGTTAACAGAACATTAACCTCAAGATTGAATGGGTAACAATAAGTCATTGATTTGGATGATTGTCGGACAATTGATAATAATGTTGACTATTTTAAATTGAGGGTTGAGTTTTTCTAAATTTTTAATGAAGTTCAATATCGAGAATAAGTATCTCATAGAAAAGGATACAATATGAACATATGTGAATTTTGAGATGGTGTCGTCTCAAGGTGAGAGTTGGAGTTTATTTCACGAAAAATTCATGAAACAGGAAAACACATGACCATAAATAAGTGCTAGGCGAGATATGTAGGAGAAGAACCCTTAAAGAATGTGTGTAAGGTAACCCTGGTCTAATCATATGGATTAATGGTTTAAAAGCATTGCTACCTAACATTCTGATTAGATGTTGGATTGTCCCCACTAAAGTTAAGTTTTAAATCAAAAGATACCTAACTGTATTAACATCTTTATTTCTCTTTTTCTGGAATTGATCTTGTCATTATTAGAACAAGTCGTATTGTTGTAAATTATTAACCATTAATAATCTTGAGTGTGTTCCAAAATGATAAGAAAATATTGAGTGAAGATTGATTTTGAATTCATAAATAGGCGACACTTATGAAGTGTTGCAGTAGGTTTGAATTCAAAAATAGGCAACACTTGTGAAGTGTTGCAGTAGATTTGAATTCAGAAATAGGCAACACTTCATGAAGTGTTGGAGAATGCGAAACGGTACAACCTTTGAAAAGTGTTGTTGTAGGCAAAACAATGGAATATTTGGTAAAAGTGATGTTGTATGCGAAACAGTTCAATGTTGAAAAAGTGCTGCATTATGCGAAACAATGCAACACTTAACAAAAATGTTGTTGAAAGTGTGTGTTTCGTCAAGGATCACAACCTTATGAAACAACACCAAATTGACATATAAATTGAGCATTTCAGATTCAGAAAAACATATCAGAAAAGTCTATCCTCTTCACACAAAATTCCGGATTTTATCTTCCCTACATTCGAGTTTTCATCGGTCTTATGCAAACTCGAGTATAGGCTGAATTACCCCGATTATTCTTGCATTCCGACTCTAAAAAATTTGAGAGTGTTTGAAATACTTATAAGAAAAGTGCTTTCGTTCACGATTCTAACATCGATGTATTCGATTTAAATTAATTTTCTAACAATCTCATAAGTACTTTTTAGATAATAATGACAATCAAGACTTTTGTTTAAAACATCAAAGGATAAATTATTGTGTCATACACACATTCTAACCACAAGAAAAATATATATCATGAATTCAAATACGTTTTTATTATTTTTCATAGAAATTTATGAATTGCAAAATTCATTAATTTTACTAATAGACGGTATCCCATAATTATTAATATTATGATATTTCGATCATTATTAACTGCATTGTAATTTAAATTACTAGTTATCATTAATAAATATGTCATACATAGAATGATTTTAATGCATCGTAGTAATGGTTTTCATAATACACCGCTGTTATTGTAGTGAAACGCGATCTCGATAAAATGCATATTCATACTGGAAAAATATGTAAGTGCTACATACTTATAATATGCTCTTAGAAACATGGTTCAAGTGTTAGTAAAACAGAATTAATATACATTCATAGTAACAGTAGTATGTATATCATGTAATATATATATTATTATGATACATAGAGGAGATTGAAACTAATGCAAATTTAAACAAACAAGTGCTACTAATTCCAACTTTTGTGATTGAAGAGAAAAAAATGTTTTGTATGGTTAGAACAAGTCACTTGTTGATTATGTTACCACCAAAATTAATTAATTAATTTTGAATATGTCAATGAATTATTGAGATGATAAACTATAAATTTTTTTTTAATAATTTTCATATATGTAATGAATAGTGTGTGATTTGTCCCATATATACTTGAGAAAATCATTTATATATGTGTTAAGTAGTGCTGAGTGCATGAGATTTTAGTGAAATTTTTAGAACAATTATAAATATTGATGACATGCATAATCTATTAGTACAAAATAATGTCAACAGCCAAAAATATAAAGATTTAATGTAATTTAAACTGTCAAAATACAAAAAATATGTGTCAAATGGAGCTGATTGAATGATATTTTGATGAAATCTTTAGAACAATTATAAATATTGGTGACACACTAACCTATTATTACAAAATAACGTAAACAACAACAAAATATAAAGATTTAATGTGATTAGTAGACCATTAAAATACAAAAAATGTGTGTCAAATGGAGTCGATTGCATGAGATTTTGGTGAAATCTTTAGAACAATTATAAATATTGGTGACACGCATAATCTATAAGTACAAAATAACTGTCAACCAAAGAAAAACAGATTTAATGTGATTAGTAGACTACTAAAATACAAAAAGTGTCATTAGTTTATATAGTTTGATTAGAACAATTTACTATTTTAAGTCATATTTTTGGCTACACAATTTTATGAATTATATCCATGGTGTTAAAACACAAAATTATTTTTAAGTACTTTTAAATTTTTTTAAAATAAACGTCTTAGGTTTTATATAAGGATTTAATTGAAATACACTGATAGTATAAAATGATTTTACACCGTCAGTTAATCCTAGACGTTGGATATTAAAATAAATTTGATTTTTATTTTAAAAATCTATAAAATAATTCAAACGAATGATGACGACAGTGTAAATCTTTTTACACTGACAATACATAGTGATTAATCTCTTTATATAATTATTTATTATTTTGCAATTTAATTTCGTGCATGTGTTGGTGATTGTTCAAAGTTCTTTGTGACGGTTAAACTCCATATAACAAATGTTAACAAATGTGACAAATTACTTCATTTCACCGCTACTAAACAAGAAATAGGTAAAAACTTATTGAGGTACACAAGAAAATACTATTAAACAAGTTAATTAATGTACTTGAAAAGTCACAAATTACTCAAGCTGTCAAGCTACTCTGAACCCTTTTCCACCACTCTACTTTTCAATAGCTTTTAGAATCACCTCAGTAACATATGTAACATCAAGACTTTGATCCTCACTAACAATAATAGCTTCCATAGAAAACTCATTCTCACATGAAACTTTTGCCTCCTCAACATTCACACAAATCTCTTCAAAAGCCTCTAAAATTGCAACCAACTTGCCACCTCCTTTCTCACATGTCACCTTCACCATAAATGTTCCTTCACTTATTTTCACTATTTTAACATCCTGTTAAATTTTGCAAAACATTAAAATATAATATCATGTTATTTTTCCTTGAATTTTAATATTAACAAATACAAAAACAACATACCTTGTTATCATTGACATTATTGTCCAATAGCCTAATGTAGTCTCTTCTTGTGGCTATCAGGTTTTCATACTCTCTTTTGACATTTTCCAGTGCAACCTTTAGCTTCTGTATATATAGACAAGTACTCTTAGCAATAGAACTTCTGTTGATATTGGCCTTCAATATATATATTGATTATATTTGTGAAATCATGTATGCATGAGGTGTAAACTTAGTGTTGAAAGATTGAATAAATAACTTTAATTATCACGTACTAGTTGAGCTATAATATCAGTTATGGAATCAGTTAAAAAGATTATTTTTATAGTGAGATTGAAAAGAGAAAAGTTAGAGTGTGGTACATTATAGTTGGAGTTGGTAAGGAATCGCAGTATGTGAAGTCTTCTGCGCAGTGATACCCTTTTCTGAACCTTGCAAGCCATCTAATATATTACTGATATTTCTATCTGTTGTGATTTTTGAATGTTGAAGTGTGAGAATACTTTAACTATGGCATGGTATTTATAGTTGGTGAAATGGAGTGTTTGTCTTGGATTCTAGCATTTGGATTGGAATTGACGAAAATGTCTGTCCTATATATGATGAGTAGTTAACTAAATAGTTTCTTATTTGGAAAACTATTTGGCAAAAGTAGAATTCATTGGCTAATTATTATTATTATTATTATTATTATTATTATTATTATTATTATGTGTTAAATATATAGATATTTTTTTATAATAAATATGTCTTGTGTAAACAGTTATTTCTTAAAAATAATGCAAACAGAAGTAGCATAGCTTTATTGGGTGCAAAAGTTCTAATTTTGGTGGGACAGCAAAACAAAATAATTCCAATATATCTGACGTAAATCTTTGTTTCCTATCCTTTTCAATTGAAAACATAAACTTAAACTTTTCAACAAAGAATCATGATCTGTGTTTAGTTTAGTATAGGTAGTTTAGAGACTGAGATTGAGACATGAGAGAGATAAGAGAGAAAGAGAGAAAGGGGAAACTTCTACTACCGTTTAGTTGCAGGGAAATGTAGAGGACTGAAGTTAAGATTCCGTGGGACCCAAAAATTATACATTCTTCGCTCAACAGTGAAGAAACACAGAAAAAATTACTACTTATTTTGATTTCCATTATGCCCTTCCTATTTATGCACATTGATCGAGTTGCACATAGAGAAACACTGGACAGTATGACTTTGGAGGAGTGTTGCAACAGTATTAACTATTAAGCACCTGTTTGTTATTTGTGTGAGAAAAATTGATTTTATAATAAATGATTGGGTAGAATTGATTATGATTAAAAATGAGTAAAAATAAAGTGATTTGAGTTTAGATAAATTGTTGTAAAAGTGAGTTTATTTCAAAAATAAAATTTATAATTAAAAACTATAAGTTTTAATTTTCAAATAGAATCTATTTTAAAACAGATAATTAATTATACTTAAGAAACAACCAAACATTTAAAATCAAATATACATATTAAAAATGATTTTGAGTGTTCGAAATATGAAACCAAAATTACCAACAAAAAGTAAAAGAAAAATGTTATTCATACACCAAATGATACGGTACACCGTATTTTATAATTCACTAATACGGTGAACAGTAAAATATTATAATACTAAAATATTATTTTATAAAAATATATATAAATTTTTATTTTTTTTATTTTTTTTATTATAAAGTATTATGTGATTAACCAACTTTATAACTTCATTAACCAATATTTAACATTTTGTTAACCAACTTTATTTTACTATTAAAATTATTTTTTATATCTGGGTGATAATTAACCAACTTCATAACTTCGTTAACCAATTTTTTACATTTCATTAACCAACTTTATTTTACTATTAAAATTATTTTTTATATTTGGGTGATAATTAACCAACTTCATAACTTCGTTAACCAATTTTTTACATTTCATTAACCAACTTTATTTTACTATTAAAATTATTTTTTATATCTGGGTGATAATTAACCAACTTCATAACTTTGTTAACCAATTTTTTACATTTCATTAACCAACTTTATTTTCATATACAAATCACTGTTCATGCACTGTATATGGGCACTATTCACAGAAATACTATTCATGTGCACGCACTGTTCATATGATACTGTTCACGCTACTGTTCATGTACTGTTTTACTATTCACAGTACTGTTCATTGTATTTGTGAACAGTGTATACGGTGTAGGTGTAAGTTATAGTGTAAGAATAGCATCTGAAAGTAAAATTACAATATAGTGTTTCTTTTAAGACGAGTTTGAGTTTTTGAAAATATGTATAGTGTTATAAAGTTAATTTTTTTAAGGGTTAAATACGTTGGTGGTCTTTCTAAATTTTTTATATTTTATTTTTAATTATTTAACAAATTTCTTTTAAAGAATGATCATCCTAAAATTTAGCAACAGTTTTAGCGACATTTTATTTTTTAGAGATTGAATTGTCGACGATTTTAGGAACAATTTTAGCATGAGTGATCAAAAGTGTGAATGAAAAGTTATAGAGAACTATTTTTTAAAAGAAGTTTTTTTGAGAGATTAAAAGTAAAATATGAGATATTTCTTAGGACTACAAACGCATTAAAAGTAATATATATATATATATATATATATATATATATATATATATATATATATATATATATTACAACGCAAGAAATAGAAAATCAACACAAAAAGTATCAAAACAATGAGTAAAAATGAAAAATGAAACGACAATAAAAAAAGAGCAATAATAAAAAATTAATATAAAAATACCAATATAGGAGATGAGAGGTGTAGAAAAATAAAAACCAAGAGCACCAAAAGAGAACACAAACTAGATATCTCAATCATAGACCATATTAAAATGACACCAAATTCCAATGAGCAGCAAGAACAAAACTAGGAGAGGTTGAAAACATTCAATTTACTATTGCCTCAAATAGTTGATTGGGTTCTCAAGTTAGGCGGGAAAAGCATAGAAGTTTTCCACAGACCTACCAAGATACCATTTTCAAGTCAAAATAATGCTCATATGTTTCACATCCTTCACTGATACCAATTTATCTGAGAACACTAAATCATTTTGATATTTTCAAATCGACCAGACCATAACATGTCAAATCATAAGACATCCCTCCTGAACCTAGGACAATCAATAGGGAAAAACATGTGAAAAGGGTCAAGAAATCTATGGGTAAAACTACAGACCAACCGAATCAACTAAAAATCATATACCACGCAGAAAACACTACATAAAAAGTCACAAATTGATGAGAGGATGACTCTAGAAACCTTGAACATAAAAAAAATATATACACCCTCTGAACCAATGTCAACCCCCCTTTGAGTAAATTTTCTATGGTAGGAATCCTATCCTGCAAGAGTTTCTAAGAGAAAAAAATTACTTTAGAGTGACCTAACTACTATAGATACTGGCAAGAACCGACTCCACCAATGGGACCTGATGATCTCTATGAAGCGAATGAGATAGAAGAAAAGAGTACACGGAATAACTCTATCAACAATTCTCTTTCCCTTACATCCCATTTGTTGTGTCCCATGGCTCCACACCTATGGCAAGTAATTGTTGCAAGTTTTCTTGGCAACATATGTGGGTATCTAGGCTTATCATTGGCCTTGTTCCTAAGCCTTTTAGGGTGACCAATCACCCTTCGTATCAAGGGTGGGTTCACTTAACCACCATTCTCTTTCCATTGATTTTCTTCAAGAACACATTTTTTTTACTCTGCATGGCATATTCCTTTATAGGATCCCTTATCAACTCTTTACTGTTAAAAACCATACCCAACTGGAATTTTATGGCCTCACCACTTTTGTAACTTAAAAAAGCCTCATACCCTTGCCCATCCTTACTTTCAGCAGATGTATGCAATTGACAAGGATCTTCACCATGATTCTGTTCAAACTTAGCTTGATTTTTCGCACATTATGCCCAAGTTGTTTCAATTTCAGTGTGTAAGACTATTTTACAATCCAAGTCAATGGAATCTGCACTAATATCAATGTTACTTTCCCAAGAACCTCCACTTCCAACATAGTCGGCATTTGTATCATCATTATCCTCCTTATCATTGTTAACTTTAACATCATCATCAACTACAACATTATCCTCCTTATCATTGTTAACTTCAAGATCATCATCAACTACAATATTGTCTTCCTTATCATTGTTAGCTTCAACATCATCATAGACTAAAACATCATCCTCTTTGTCATTGTTAACTTCAACATCATCATCAACATCAAACCCACGAACTGCCTCAGCCTCATATATTATGTCAGGGTTATGAGCCTCATGCTCCACATACAGATCAACCAAGTCGAATCCACTAAGATCTTCATTGACTTTGATTACATCAACATCACATTTTAAGGACCTAAGTGCTTTACTAAAGCTAAACCCAGGGTTCCAACACCACAAACATTTAATGTTAAAATAACCCTCACTTTTAATCAAAGACTCCAAATCCATATAGGATAAATAGTCAACATCCGCATTCCAACTCACTTCTGTCACTACCCGTCCTGCTTACCATTTAACAAGGGAGTATACAAGTTCCCCCTTATAATGTAATATTAATCTAATAATGTGAATCTTAGCTGGCCTGTAAATAATTTTTATCATGCATATTAGATTAAACTCATGGGTCCACTAAACGTGAAATTAACGGTCCACTAACTAAGCATATGGTCAACATACAACTGACGAAATATTAGAGTTTGTACCTATGGACCACATTAAAAAACAATAACATTCAGAAATAATGCACATACTTGAGACAAAACTTCACCTCTTCGTCTCTTTTCCATGAATGTCGTGGGTTGTTCTTCATTGGAGAAATGTGTTGCTGCAAACAAAACGAAATAAGGTGATTAGTGTTAAATGAAAAACGACAAATTTGAAACTAGGGTTCAAAAGGAAATTGGAAGATACAAATACCTCACCCTCTGATACAAAGATGAAAACTAGGGTTCAAAAGCTGAAGAGAATGAAATATTGGGGATGTGCTGATTTAAATGGAAACTAGGGTTCACATATGAATTAAAATTGAAAATATTAATTGATTTAATGTATTTACATTAACCTTAAAATTGAAAATATTAATCATATATAAATTAATATGACATGGCATCTCCTTATACATATGGCACAAAATAGTACCTTCCACGTCATTAAAATAGTGCCTTGTGTTAGGGGACCACAAGAAAAACAAGGAATGTGAATAATCGGGACCAAAAAGCTAGTTTTTTAAAAGGGGGTGCAAAAAGTTAAGAATATTAAAATAAGGAGACTAAAAATGCATTTAAGCCTAATTAATATTTTATTTTTCTTTTAATAATATTTTTTTAGAAATACAAAATTCATATGAAATTTAATTAATAAATTTTAAAAACATACCGATTGGACTTTCATCTCTACAAACCACAAGTTTTTGCATTACATTGTTTGTGAATGCTATATATAAAATCATACTAAATAGAATCTACACGATGTGGGACTTGGTATTACAAAACCACTACCATCTTCTTAAACCATTTTTTTGACACTAAACCACTACCTATTTCTATTATACACATTGCTACCTGATGCAGTGCCAGCTGATTACCGCTGTCCAATTTCACTAGAGTTAATGATGGATCTTGTAAGTGTTTCCACCGGCCAAACATAAAATATAAGTTCCATTCAACAATGGTTTAAAGCAGGAAACATAACATGTCAGAAAACATGTGAAAAACTCGTTTGCACCAAGGTTTTCCACAATACAACTCTCAAAACAATTATCCACCAATTCTATTATGATAACAGAATTTCAATATCGCGGACTAAATCACACGTTTCATTAACTATAACAATGGTTAATCCCGGTAGTCCTGCAGTAACACACACGATACAGTTTGCGTCGTGATTACTCACTCAGAGACTAGTATTTGGAACAAGTGAACCGAAAAAAAAGCAACTTGTGAGATTGGATTACTCACGAAATAAAACATTTTCAATACTGTGTGTTTGATTGAGATGGGAATCGTGCCTCAGTTGATTGATCTTGTTTTAACTTCAACAATGCAAGAGAACACTATTTTCTCTCTTTGGAAGCTTTCAAAGCATAGTTATGGTCACTAAGTTATCCTAAGGTTGTTATTATGGTATTCTTAACAGTGGATGCGATATTCAGGTTGTTATTGCTTCCTAGGAATCATCCTAAGGTTCTTGCTTTTGGTGTTGTTCCTATTATTGTTAATGTTGTGTTCTTGTGAGAAATATTATGTTGTTAAAGATTGTTTGGCGGCTTTTGTGGCTTTGGCGGAGAATGTGGATGGTTCTCGTTCTATATTAGAAGCTTAAGGCTTGTCTTTGGTGGATGGGATTCTGCAATCTGCATCTTCGTGCGCTAAGAAGAAGTACCGTGTTTCTATTTTAGTTTCAGTGTGTGCTAATATTGGTGATGAGATTGTTAGTGTTCCAGTGAAGGATGGTTCTATTATTAATGACCCTATTTGATCATAATTTTTGCACAATATCAAATATCTTTATTCCGTGGTTATTTTAAATCTTTGATAATAGAGACAACTCTTTCTTGAGGCCGAGCTTTAGATTTAGGTACATGCAGGAGGTGTATCCACCATATTAATATCTCTTTATAATAGCTATTATTGAAACTGACAATTTTATGTGCTTACTATTCTATGCAAGAACTATTATAGCTTTTGTAACACAAGAAAGATAAAAGAGTGGCACTGTAGCACGTGGCAACGTGTATAGGAGAAATAGGTATTGGTTTGATGTAAAAAAATGGCTGAAAATCAATGGGTATAGAAGAATATGATAGTGGTTTTGTAATACTAAGTTCCACATCGCGCAGATTCTATTTAATGCGATTGTATATCTAGCATTCACAAATAATGTAATGCAAAATCTTATGGGCTATGTAAGACCCCAATTTTGAACCTAAGATCCCTCATGCAAATTCATCATAAGCATTAGCATTGGGATCATACCTTGGCATCCTCCTTACCACTCTTCATTGGGTTTGTTTTGGGAGAGATCACCAAGCATTTTGTGATTATATCATACTTTTATATTATCATTTTACTAACTAAAATACCAAAAACATGTCTTTGTATCTATCTAACTCTTTTGTAGGTAGGGGCATGATCTCCTTGATTCATTGATCACATCTAGGGTTTGAGACCCTCGTGAACAAAGAGCACAATCAAGAATCAACTCAAGAATGGTCATGATCATCATATATGAGTCCCATTTGCTTCTACATATTATATTGATCAAGTTTGCTTCAAGAATTTGAGGGTGATTTGCCTTGAAAACCCTAGTTTGCTGGGTATCTTGAGTAACTTCTCCAACAAGTTATCTTACCAATTGATCAAATTTGTCAAGGGACACTTCAAATTTCATCATCTTATGCACATATGATCTACCATGAGCCAATAAAGTCAAGATAATTAAAGATTAGCAAGATGGTTGATGATGGTTGGCTAGATGAATTCATCTGATCAAAACTGGGTCTCCCTAGACCCTATCTCCTATAATTTTCACCATATGAAATGATTCCAAGATAAAAATTACTTTAATTGACATTATAAACAACTTTCATGTTGAGACATAGAGCTAGTTTTGCCTGGAAAATCATTTTCTATGTTGAAACATTATAGGTCATTTTGTCTAAACCCTAATTTAAAAGTCAACTTCCCAAGGCCATAACTTTCTCAATTTTTATGATATGAAATATTTCCAAGTTGCAAAATCAAATTCAATGTGCCTACTTCAACTTTTATGTTTGGAGTGAGAGCTAATTCAACTTCTTTGCACATGTGATATGAGGCTACATTATAGGTCACTTTTGACCTATACCATTGATCAAATGATTTTGCCAAACTTAAAAAATGCAGAACTCTATCATTTCAAATCCAAATGACATGAAATTGGTGACCATTTTTAAGTTCTTTGAGATAGCTACAACTCTGATGAAGACACCTTTCTCATTTGAAGCTCCCATAAAAAGTTAAGCAGGGTGGAATATTGAGACATATGGCTCGACACTTAGAACATTTTTGATATGTCAAATTTTTCCAAACTTCGACCTCTAATATCTCCAAGTTCCAAGCTCCAAATGAAAAAATGTTCAAAATCAAACTTGTTCCTCTTGATGTCACCTTTCCAAAAAGCTTAAATTCATGCATTTTGGATGAGAAATGCATAGGCTGCACAAAGCTTAAACAGGACGGTATCATGTGTCATGGATCAAACTTCAAACAACAATGCACACTTGCCTTGCAATCCATCTCCAATGCATCTGAACTTCATTTTGGACTTTCAAACAATCATTTCATGGGCCTAGGCGCACCCATGCACCATGCTTTCATCATTTTCCAATTTTGGAAAGTAAAAGTGAATGTGCAAATATCATCCAATTCCCCTATAAATACAGTTGGTTATGCTCAGAATTAACACACACATTGCGTCAGCTTTGAATCCCCACAGAAAACCCTTTACATTGAGAGGATAAACCTTAAAAATTCAGTTGAATTTGAGCTTGAACCTCCACTGTTTTGGAATTCAATTCTCCAGGAGTCCATTGATTCTAAGCCATTCCATTCCTCTTCTGCAAGCAATTGAAGTGAAGCAAAGCATGATTCAGATCAAGATCTAGCAAGCTCAGACCTCCATTGAAGGTAATTTGCAGAAAATTTGATCTCTTCGATTCTCCTTGTTTCTTGCTCAATAATGAAATTTTTTATCCAAGGTACTTTGACCTTGTTTGACCTATGATAAATCACATAGCCATTTATTTGGTGCTTTGATGTGATTTTAGGATTCGGACAAAATATATTTGAATTTAATGCATTATTTTAATATTTTTAATTGAATAAATGTCATTTTAATTATGTTGATCATTTGGATTGACTTGTTGGAGTTTCTCATCTGCTGTTGGGCCTTAGTCAAGGTTGTTTTGACTTTGTCAAGTTAATATTATTGGATTTAGGGGATTGATGGAATGTACATTCCATCTTCCAAAATGAATGAATAATATTAATTTGGTAAAAGTCCTCCTTTGACCAATTTGTGATCTCATTCATCCCTTTCCTTCTTCATCTAACTTCTCTTCTTCATCCATTCATTTCCAATTGGTCAATGACATCTCAAAGTCCTAATGCTAGTTAATTGAAAGATTAACATGAGTATGGATGAGATTAGGCCACACCTTTTGCATATTTTTGTGTGTGGTATATTTAATGAGCATTGTTCTTAATACCATGTCTCCAACATGCATTAACACCAAAAGTTTATTGCCCGACCTCAAATAGTTGTGACTTCTACATAAGTCCAATTATGATTGCTTAACATAGCGCTAAATTTGTGACATAAAAGGCATAAGCATTCTAGTTAGTGAGATTGTAAGTCTCCCCTCTTCCATGGTATTGTGTGGAAACTTGGCCTTCTTTCCTTCCTTTGGAAGATGTTTTAGTTCAAGGATCCCTACTTGTGGCAATTGGGTTGAGTGTTCTCCAAAGAATATCTTGAAATCAAAAAGCAAAACAAAACTAACTATTAACTTACTAACGATTAACTTTTACTTTCAAACTTTTTATCTTTAATGCAATTTACTTTTATTGTTCTATTATCATTTGTCATTGTACATATCATTCTAATTGTTTATGTTTATGCAATTTTCATTTTTGTCCACTTGGACCATATTGTGTGATATTATTTTATTTGCTTGTTTGCTTGATCTTTGACCATTAATGTACAGAATAATAACAAAAACCCTAAAAGACTTTTAAGTGGACTGTTGGTTTGATCTTGCCCAATTGGACTTAGAACTTAGGAAACATTCCTTTGCTAATGGACTTGGCCAATGCCAATTTGTTGAAGAACCAAAACTTGCAAGTTTGTATTCATCTGATACATCATTCAAGATCTCTCCAGTCATCTGCAACATTGTTCATTGTTAAGCTGTTATGTTGAAACTATAACTTATGGAATTCATCTGCTACATAGGCTCTTTTGAAGAAGACCATTGAAGTGGATAAGCTTGGATGAGGCCATCTTTATTTGATGCCTTTGCTCTTCAAGATTGATATAATTGTGCATTTGTGTGTTGTTTGATTCTAAAAAAGTCCAAGGGAATTCTGGGTTTCTATTGACATACTTGTCTATTGGATTGCTCCCATTTGGTCAGATCTTTTCAACTTTAAACTTTTAAATTCTTGTATCTAGGGAAGTCTCTTCATCTTCTCCCTATTTATTTAATTTCAAAATCTCTCCCTTCATTCTCAAAATCTTTTTTATGTGAACTATTTTTGTTCTAAACTTTGACCACTTTTTGCAAAAGGTAGAAACTTTGGCCTTATGCCATTGCATTTTCAAACTTATTTTCTTAAATCAAACTTGTAAATGAACTTAACTATACTTGACTTAAACTTTCAAAAATCTCAAAAGAACTAACTCATTCAATCATTTTAGGCCTTTGTGCCTTTCAAACTTAATTTTTGTTAAAACCAACATACCCACTTTGAAATTTCTAGCACGAACTACGAGGTTTTGATCCCTCATTTTTATGTTGGTACGTAGGCACAAGACCGAAGGTCTTGTCAAACACAAAAAATATAATTAATCAATTCTTTTCTCATCCCCCCGTTCTATTTGTTTGTAAATATCACTTTGTAAGAAATACTTATGCACACAAAAAGGGCTCCCTAGGAGTACTTAGGACACTTTAGATGCTAACACCTTCCCTCTGTGTAACCAACCCCCTTACCTGTGATCTCTGACTTTTATTAGTTTTTGTTTGAAAACTTCTTACTATTTGGGTTTTGTTCGCATTTTTACCTTTTCCCTTGGAAACAATAAAACCGCGGTGGCGACTCTTGTTAATTGATCTCTAGCTTATCAATAGCTTGATGGTCATGAATTTCCCGCTACAGGCTATAGATATGAAATCCCAATGAATATGTTTTTAAAATTTATTCATTAAATTTTATGGGTAATGCTAACTTGTGCCCTTAAGGCACAAATTAAGAACTAAATGTAGAAATGTTTTCTTGAAAATTGTGTATTGATTTTATCAAAAAGCTTAATATTAATTATTTTATTACTTTTTCCAGTACCAATTTTCTATTTGTAGATTTCTTAACATGTGCTAATATATATTAATTAATTATTATTTACAAAATGACTTGGATAATAAAAAAATCAATCACTCATGCCACGTCATCAAAAAGTGCCGCATATACAATTTTTTTACACATCAGCGGTTTTTTCACCAAAACTGAGAACGGAGACCAAAATTGTTTAAAAATAAAATAGGAGGCTGATTTTGTATGCAAAGTTTAATAGGGGGACCAAAACTGTAATTTAACTTATTATTAATTAATAATTAATTTTGTTTTAAAATTATGAAAAATGCATGAAGAAAATTTAAATAAGAAGTAATCCATCTAGTCATTATTATAAAAAACTTAATTTTTTATTTTATTGAATAAATAATGCATTTATACTGTATTGGTACATGCGTTTAAGGTTGGTGGTGTGATGGTTGTTATGGTGGTTGATTCAACAAAAGTTGGAGTGGTATGGGAATTATGACAGAAATGAATGGTATAGAAGAGGTGATTGTTTCAGAAACACGAGAGGATTTGGGAGAAAAAGTGGTTATTGTTCCAAAAGGAATGCATGGTGGTGGAGAAGGTTGCGGAGGAATATATGACGTAGAAATAACATAACTAATAGAATGAAAAGAAGTCTCAGTCATAGATGATTTACCATGATTCCCAGAAGAAGTCACTTTAGAAGACCTAACAGTCTCAGAATGGACAGACTCTGCTCCTGGTCTCATTGTGTCTTTCAGAATGTCGAGTCCAGAAGTCCTAGTAACTTTGGTGGGGGTTCTAGTAGATTCAGAAGGTCCTTCACCATAAGACTTAGGCTTCCCTTTTATTTTCTGAGAGTACATATCAACAGGGTATTTCAGAAGTTTATAAAAAGATAACACATCCTAAGGACAACCCTTTACCAAGTAGTTAACATTGTAAAGTTCCAGGACCTCCTTAAATTATTCCTGAGATAAGAGAGGATAATCATCCACTATCACACTTCTAGAGCCAACAAATGTCCTGTCTAGAAGTTCTGAAGGGTTAACAACATTTGTAATCAAGGAAATGTTCTTCAGAGCATGTCCATTGAAATTATTTCCAATAAAAAAATCAACTTCTTTAGTCATTCCTGCATCCATAAGCTTCTGCACCATCTTGCTCTCAAACAAAATGTCAGAAATTAACCTACCCATAGGTATCCAATTTATCACCTTGGCACCTCCATTTCTTATTTCCTTAAACATTTCCCTCAAATATTTTAAAAAGAATTGAGGGTAAATTCATCTTGTCACCACTTGACAGATAGTACGACATGTACTTCTGATCAGTGTTGAAGTAATCTTGAGAGTTTGAAGAAGGTTGAGGATGAATGCACCCAAGAATAATATTGAACCATATCATAATATTTTCATGAAGATTCTTAGGATTAGATGGGGGCTTCCCATTCATAAAGATAACATCTGAAATCTTTGCCATCTTACTCTTCTTAACAATCATACATCATGATCAAGAAATGTAGCAATAGACTTCTCAGAGACGGTGATCTTGTGACCCAACATATATAACGTCAATTGAAGATTTGAAGCTTCAGCAAAAATCCATAATTGCTTAATAAGATGGTCGTAAACTGATACTTTAAGATGATCAAAGTAACTTTCCCATCCTTGAAATCTCATAGTTCCAAACAAATCAAAAGCCATTAGCTTTCAGGTTATCAAAGTCCACAAATAATTCACACGGAACCTTTAAATTCTCAAGTGGAGTAGACAAAATGAGTTCTTGAAGTCCTTCGAGTACTTGTCCTTGTTGCTGATCTTATTGAGATTTATGAGAAAATTGTTGTGAAGAAGCCATTGTTGAAGAGAAAAAGGGTTTTTAGCGTTTGCTGATTTTTTTAGCTCAAAGAGAGGAAGTGTAGGTTGTGATAGTAGCGAAAGTGTGTGAAGTGGGTTTAAATAAAAGTTTTTGTAATCATAACAAAAATAAAGAAAACGTCAAAAATATGACAAGGGGTAAATCATGAAATATTTTACCTAATCCCAAGGTATATTCACCCAACGTGTCACATCAGGCGTCATAAACGGTTCAATTTTCTAAGACTGCTGCCTTAAAAAACTATTCCACTATTCGAGACTGATTGACATCTATTTAATGAAAAACTGTTAAGTATCCTTAAAGCAAATTTGTTTAACCAAACAAATTCTGAATGGATACATTTTAACTTATGAAAACTTCTCACTTCAGAAGAATCACACATTCATAATAACCAAAAAATCTCAAAGTCTAATTTATCCATTATGAGAGATTAACATTCTGAGGAAAACATCTTTTTCTTTTTGGACATAAGTCCATTTTCAAATTTTTCAGAATGAAAACAAACCTATCTTCAGCAAGGGGTTTTGTAAAGATATCAGCCAATTGTTGGCCTATATCAATAAATTTTAGATTTAAAATTCCCTTATGAACATAGTCACGTCATATGTCTTGTGCATCCATAAACGAGATCCCATACTCTCTTCATAGAGCCAAAATATTTATCCTACAAGATCAACAAAAAATGCTAGGTACCCAATCTTCATGGGTTCCTTGAGGATTAGTAGAACCTTGGATGCATGTAAGAAACCGTTGAAAAACATCTTTAGGAACAAAGAGTCTCCTAAACTTTCATTTTTCAATAGTATGACCTTTCTTGCAACAACAATGACAAGTTAAGTTGTGAGAAGGCTGACTTTTGCTATTTTGATCCTTTTCAACAAAGTTATACCTCCTATAAGGATTATTATATTTAGTAATATCAATATCAAAAATAACATTTGGTTGTAATGCCTTATTAAATTTAGCTTGAAGAGTATTTACCCCTCTTTTTCATAATTGTAGCATGAACTTCTAAGTTTACCCTTCTTACTCTCATCTTCCTTTGAGGAGTTAGAAAGTCTTCCAAATTTTATTAGGTTCTTGTCGAAGTTCTTGACTCCATTTTTCCATATATATCTATTGTACCTTTTGAAGAACAACCCCATATCTTCATCATCAGAAATCTTGTCATCTCTTGTTTCATAATAACTTTGCTCATTGGTTGAGGACTTTGAACTTGGATCCTTTAGAGAAATATAATTCTTTTCTACCTCATTATCTTTACCTTTCTCCTTATTTATCTTCTTCTCATGCTCTTTTTCATATTTTTTTAAGCAAGTGAGTTCTTGCTCATGTTCTTCTAGCTTTCCAAATAAAGTTATGAGATCAAGTGTATTAAGATCATTCACTTCTTTGATTATGGTAACCTTGGGTTGCCATGCCCTATTAATACACCTCAAAAATTTATTAGTAGCAATATCATTGGAAATAGGGTTACCTAGAGTGTTCAACCAATTTATAAGATGCGTGAACCTCTTTTGTATGTCAGCAATGGTTCACAATGCTTCATGCGAAATAGTTCAAACTCTTGATTCAAGGTATTGATCCTGTCTTGTTTGACTTCATTAGTTCCCTCATGGGAAACTTCTAATGCGTGCCACATAGCTTTGGCGGTTTCACAATGGTAAACACAATAATATTCATCAATACCAAATGTAGATATGAGAATAATTTGTGCCTTTCAATCATGTGACCATAGTTTCTTATCATTATCATTCCATTGTACTCCTAGTTTTCGTATGAAAACACCTTCCCCATTGGTTAATGTAATTTGATTTGGAACATTGGTTATGACTTCTCAAACATCTTTATAAATCGAGTTGATATGTATATGTATACAAGCTTTCCAATAGCCATAATTTTCACCGGTAAAAATGGGCACTCTATTGTACACCCCTTTAGGTTCGGTAGTTGTTTTCTAATAAGCGAATATTGAAGAGTAAAACTAACCAGGGATCGTGATACCACTTGTTAGATGATAGGAAACGATGTAGAGGGGGATGAATAGATCCCAAGTTAAAAACTTGAACACAAATTGTTTTGAAAATTTTTATGGGGAGCGCAAGTGACCCGGATCAAATCGTCTAATCGAACCGCTATTGAAAAGCTCATATATGCGTAATTACAATCAAAGTATGATAATAAACACAATTTTGATTAAAAAAATTTAAACCATAATCAATTGAATGCAATACTAAAAGTAGCGATTATTCCAAATGATAAAATACACAAAAATACTATTGAGACAAAATTACCGAACACCTTTTGTGCAATCGATTTTGTTTAGAAATTTGTATGGTTTTATTGATCTTAAAATACAACCACAATCTAAAGGATTATGATCCACTCAACAAAACCTTTTCAAATGGTTTTTAAAAGGATTAACCAAATGTATTGATCGCACAATCGATGAGTTCAACAATTTACAAATGAAACATAAAAGATATATATATATATATATATATATATATATATATATATATATATATATATATATATATATATATATATATATATATATAGAGAGAGAGAGAGAGAGAGAGAGAGAGAGAGAGAGAGAGAGAGAGAGTACACAAGGATTTGTTTAGGCAATTTCCCAATCGACCTTGTTATGGGTAGGTCTACCCTCAATTAGAATACAAGAGAAATGTAGCAATCCAACCATACAAAACCTAAGTTTGATGTTGATTCTAACACTCTTTATACCCTTGATCTGAGCTTGATCAAGTAACCCAACAATGCTAATTTGATTCACCATCTCACTTTTCTCCTTTACAAGAACCTTCCATTCTTCAAAGCCTTCGCTCGATCGAATCCAAGTTGCGAATTATTGTAACCTATGATTTACCAAGTTGATCCACCGTCTCACGCTGCTCCTTTGCAAGAAACTCCATTCTTCAAAATCTTCACTCGATCGGATCCAAATTGCATTATCTTGTCAAAAACCTTTAAATCCCCAATTAATCTTGAAGGAAAACCTCAATTTGGTTTTCTTATTTGAAACCCTAAAAGATCTCAACCCAATTTACAATTGAACAACCTAAATTGGATGTTATCAACCGATTCTAGATGGAACCCAAAGAAAGAATGGTTATGTGTAATTTGTTTGTGTGTGTGCGTAGAATGTAGGTTGAAGATGATGAAAGCTCTTTGAAATTCCAATTTCTTGTAGATTTACTCGAGAACCTTTTTCTAGAAATGATGCATGTACGGAGTATGTATATGTATGCAAGTTAGAAGAAAAAGGAATGCAAGAGGTTTAGAAAAAAATGAAAATTTTCAAGATTTTTGATGTATGTGTCAACCTATGTAAGTCACGTGTCGACTTGTTCGATGTATGTGTCAACATGTATAGGTCATGTGTCTACCTGTATAGGTCATGTGTCGACCTATATAGGCCATGTGTCGACCTGTATAGGTCATGTGTCGACACTTAGAGTCGGCACATCAAACAAAAGCTACATGCTTTAGAAATTGAGGTTCATGTGTCGACATATACTTGTATGTGTAAACACATAGGATACTATTTCTTTTATATGTTGGCCTATAACATGTATTTGTCAACACATAGATCATTTTCCCATTAAAACTTGTTTTTAATACATGAACTATAACGCCTATTTTGTATGCCACAAATTATGATTATTAGAAGGTGATAATGGTGGCTTTCACATCAGATTACGTGACATTGCCAACACATGCTTTCCCCTAGGTGAAAAAATCTCTGAAGAAAAGCTTTCTAGAAAGATTCTCAAATATTTACTTAAGAGGTTTGATATGAAAGTGACTTCTATTGAAATAGTTCAGGACCTAATTAGTATGAAGGTTGATGAACTCATTAGTTCCCTACAAATCTTTGAGATGTCCATCAATTAAAGGTCAGTAAAGAAGAACAAAGATATAGTCTTTGTATCCAACTCCGAGGAAGCTGGAAGTCAAGGTGTATAAGAAGATAACTTGGCAGATGATATTTATCCTTCTTGGGAAAAAGTATAGCAAAATCTTGAAGTATCTAGACAGGAAGTGGATGACTAATATCTTAGACAAAAGGTCCAACATCAATCCCTGGGACAAAGATGGGTATGAAAAAGATCCCAACAGTGGAAAGGGTACTCATTTCTTTGAATGTGGAGGCTATGGACACATTAGACCAAAATACATAACTTTCTAAGGAAACAAAAAAAAGGTATTAACCACCCACTTGGTCTGATTCTGATAGTGAAGGCGGGGGAGAAACTTCCAACAATGTGATTGCTTATTCTGGAAGATGTGAATCTTCACTATTACCCAATATTGAAGACCATACTGAAGTAGAGGTTGATACATCCTTCATGATCGTGCATCCCAGTATGGAAGAAATCTGCTTGGAAATAGAGATACTAAAGAAAAACATGAGTGACCTTCATTAAGAACAAGTGGAAACTTGCACAGAAATGGAAAACCAGAAGAAAAATATCAATGATCTTCTCTTAGAAAAAGTAAATCTAGCTTCTGCCATCACTGTTCTAGAGGAAGAGGTTAGAGTGTTAAAATCTAAAGGTGAAAATAATCTTGAATCTGCTCTCTTGGTAAGTAAAAATTCATAGGTTATGAATGATACCTTGAATGGAAATATGAAGGTTGTAGGGTTTGATGTTCCTCCTAAGAAGAAGACTCAAGTTCTAAAGTTGTACCACATGTCCTAACATTGTGCTCATCCTGTATCATCTCATCACAGGAGAAACAAGAAACAACCTCCGATATGTCACCACTGTGGAAAATATGGACATACAAGGCCTTATTGCTTTGAATGGTTGAAGCTAAACATCAGAGGAGGAAAGGAAATTCATGATAAAAAGAAGTGGAATACCAATACTACTTCAACTGGTTTCATAGAACAAGAAGGTTCCTCAAGCAAAAGTTGATATTCTAATAGTGAAGGTACCAAACACATGGCTAGAGATAAGACATCTCATGGGAATCATGCTAATGTAAGAATCAAAGGCTCGGGGAGAATGGTTATTCCAAGGCAAGACGATATTCCATTAAGAATAGAGTCATCTACCAATGTGATCCACCATTGTGTCAAAGGTAAAAGAGTTCTCATGAAAAAGGAGGAAGACATCAAGATTTTGCAAGACCTTAGGATTTTCAAAGTTGTTATACTTAAAGAAAGGTCCACCAAGATGTCAAAATATATGGATCAACATATATCTCAGGAGTCTAAAGTAACTCATGAGGATTATGCCATTGAAGGGAAGGCTGATGGTCAGGATGGAGGTTCTCCCAACCTTGAACAACCTCTTGGAGTTCAGATAAGGGAGAATATTTCACTACTATAAAAAGTACCTTTCATAACGCCATTTCACCTCGGCCAAAGAATCCATTGTGGTAGAATCTATTCACTTAAGTGCTTTCCTTTTATTTTCATTTTTAAGCCATTTTTCACCAAGGTTGGAACTTCCAACCGTGGTGAAAAGTGGCGCATGATCATGAGTTTGAATCCTAGCACTTACAAATTTTATTTTTATTTAATTTTAAGCCACTTTTTACCAAAGTTGGAACTTCCAATAATGGTGAAAATTAGCGCATGGTCATGAGTTTAAATCCTAACACCTATAATTTTGTTTTTATTTATTTTTAAGCCATTTTTTACCACGGTTGGAACTTTCTACCATGGTGAAATGTCACTCAGGGTCGTGGGGAAATATAAGCATGTTTATTGAGTTTCTTCACCGTCCTTAAACAAATCTTTATCGTCTATTTAGTGAGTATCAACACTCACGACACTACCATTTAGTTAGTATCAACATTCACGAAACTCACGACACTACCTAAAACTTAGATAAACTTCCAACTTAGACGAACTTCATCTTCTATCTCCAAACATCATTATCCATTTACGACACTTTATTTCTCCACTAAACCAAGATCAAAGACATAATTTCTTCCATAAACAAAACTCGAAAACATCATTTCTTTCATTAACAAATTTAAAAACTTCATCACTTCTTCTCCAACTTGAATGAGACAAGGAAAAATGGATTCAAGTTAGCAATGTTAGTTGTTGTTGTTGTTGTTATTGTTGTTGTTGTTCTTGTTATTGTTGTTGTTCTTATTGTTTTTGTTGTTGTTGTTGTTATTGTTGTTGTTGTTCTTGTTGTTGTTCTTGCTGTTGTTCTAGTTGTTGTTCTTGTTGTTGTTATTGTTGTTGTTTTTGTTCTTGTTCTTGTTGTTCTTGTTATAGTTCTTGTTGTTCTTTTTTTTGTTCTTCTTCTTGTTGTTGTTCTACTACTGCTTTTTTATTTTATTTTATTAAAAGACATACAACAACGGTTGTTTAAAGTAACCGCTGTGATAGGTCGAGACATACAATAACGGATTTTTAAAGTGACAATTGTGATAGGTTGCGTGCTATTGACTTATAATCACGGTCATACGAATGTTGTGGAAAGAATTATACATACAATCACACCTTACCTCACAATGGTTGGTCGGACGTGGTTGGATTCCTTTTCCAAATGTTATGAGAGGTCTTTTCCATAGTATTGGTGGTTATAGAAATCCTTATCATATATCTAAAGTATGAAAAATCAACAACATGTCATGATACTTGATGAATTGGAAGCAGGTGCAATGGAGTTTGATCTAAATGGTGAGGGAATTATGATTGTGAATGTGAAAATTCTTCAAGTTTAAGATTCCCAGAAAACAAATTTGAGAAATCACGATGGTGATATCAATGTGTCATAGACCTTGTCCAACATGTTGACTAAATCTCAAGTGCATAAGGAAATTGATGATCATGTTCATGAAAATGTTGAGGATGATAATGACATAGCTGATAATAGTTGTCATTCCTTGGAAGGTGTGAAGAATCTAGTTGATCAAAAGATATATAAGAATGAAAATAGTCTTCTAGATTGTATGGATGATATGTATCCTTATGAAAATGAAGATCTTTCTCTCATAAATAGGGATGAAGAGAAATCAATAAGTGAAGGTGAAAAGAAACATGATCAACAAGCTAAAAGCTTGTGTGATTATTGTAGTAAGGATGGGGAAAGGGTTAACATAAGAAATGGTGAGGATGTAAGGATAAACATGACAGTTTAGTCTGTTGATCAAATGCTGACTGATCTTGAGGAAGGCATAATGAGAGAGGCGAGCTACTATCCTAAGTCTCATGAAAAGTAAATGAAGGAATACTCAGGTGATCCCCAAGAAAGAAATTGCAAGGATGTAATCAAAGGTTTCAAGAAGTACCATACATCTTAAGAGACATGGTGGTAGTTGAGTGCTCTACTCAAAAGAAGGTCGGACAAGCTTCTAAAACAAGTTCCTTAGTAATCATGTTCAATATTCAGAAAAATATAAATTGTAATGAGAAAACATGGAAGGGAATATGTGTGTATAAAAAAATAACATGACTTAAAAGGAAGATGCCAATAGAGGCGTTGACATTTGAAGAAGTGGAAGAGCAAGGAAAACCTCATGCAAAGTTACACTGGGGACAATCCAGATGAGTGGAAGAGTTTTGTAGAAAACATTATATCTTTGGTTAGCAATGAGAAATAAATAGTAATCTTATCTAATGATGAAGATGAACTCTCTACATTTGAAAACAATGATAAGAAATTACTCAAGCTAAAATACATTTTGAATAAGTATAATGTGGGACATGATGTCATGACATTAGTCTGGGACATTCTCACTAAAGTTGTGGATGGAAATCAATTTGAAATACTAAGGAGTGTCCTTGGTATATGCAATCTTCAGAGTCCATAACAAGTAATGATGTGGAGTTGTTCTAAAAGAGAAGAAGAGTTTCTCTCCCCAAAGACCACTTTGACACATCAAATAAGGAGTTTTCCTTGGTTATATCATGTGTGGTATAACTGGGTTGGTGTTACAAGCAAGAGAACCAGATATCTTGCCTTATCCTGCTCTCAGATTACAAATCCTTCTTCCAACATGAATCAAGATCATGCTAGTGGAATCAAGCTTGTCCATGAGACTGTTGTTAGGGATCACATTTCTGTTGTTGAATCGTCTGGTGGAATGGGCTATAAGAATATTCTTATCAAGTATCTTAACCCTGAAAAGATAAGGAAAATAAAGGATATTGTGAATAACTTAATGAATTTAGATGCAAGTGATTCCGAGTCGGATGAAGACCTTAAGATCTAAATGACTTCAAGATTGAAGACTTTCATTTAGGGACTCTCTCGAGTCCGATTGGTGGTCCTTGATTTTGGCATGTTTGTTTTTGGATTTGTAAGGACCTTATAGCCTAGTTTATCTTTGAACTTTTAAGACAAATCTAATAATTGTGCATCTTTTGATGCTGATTCTGGCTGTTTTTCATGATCTAGGTGTGTTAGTACTAATATAACCCTTGCATGGCTGAACTTGTGTATGTTATTCTCTATGCATACTGACTTTGTTGACAGACTAATACTTTGCCAAATTATTGTAAAAACATGGAGTAATGATATGAAATGGTGTATCTATTATGTGCAGATAAATCGAGTGATCGTTTGGTATTAACCCCATATGGGAAAGTGTTAATGTTGTGTTTCATGCTGGAGCTTTAGGCAAGACATCTGGTCCTAGTACAAATATCTATGAAAATATATCTATCCTTTTTAGTAGTATTCAGTGATATCAACTACTAACTGGTTTTTGTGTGCATGACTAAGTATGTGAATGATTGCATGATGTTATATGTTAGTTAGTAGAATTGTATGTTACTAAGTATGAGATACCTGATTCATGCATGACTGAGTCTGTGAATGATTGCATGCTTGTCTGTTTGGTTTGGAGAAAACTGGATGAACAATGTGAAAGCATCTGGATGAAGATGCTTCTGACTTCTGCTGCTACTGGTAGGTAACTCCGATACATGAAGCTGTTGCTGCTGAAATGCTCTGAAGGTCCAATTTTTGTAATGGTTTGTCACTTGAAGAAATGCTTTTGTATATTGAAGAGTTGTTTTGCCACAATTTTCTAAAGGGGGGCATTTTTGTTCCAATGGGATTAGCCCTTTGGATTGGTTGCATTTTAACAAAACAACAACTTAGAAAAGTGTCCAAGTGTTCAAGATTGGTCTAGCTTGCTAAAGTTGTATGAAGTTGCAGAAACGTCACATGCTAAGCGCTATGCTCAAACATGTTGGTTCGACATGTAGGCATTGTGCAATAGATGCTAGAATGCTGCATTTTGGAGTGTTTTTTTTTAGAAGATTTGTTAAATATTTTATTGTTATTGATTTAACAATATGATTAGATGACTTGTTTGACATATGGACGGAGTTTGATTCAGATTTAAATAAAGATTTAATTTTGAATTTGAATTAAAAACAAATCATATCTCGTTGGAGATATTCAAGGAGAAAATCAAATATCCAACAGATTCTGAATTAATTCTAAATTAATTAAAAGATATTATCCAAGAGGAAAAGCCCAAAGTTACATTGCTATATAAGTAGCTCAAACCTACATTGGAAGACAAGTACTCCCATATAAGATCTTAATGTGTCTAGGTTTTATGTGGTGTACTCACGCTAATTCCCTAAGAGGATTAATATTGAATCTTTATGTACACCTTTATGTTTCAATAACTTGTAATATATGGTTTGTCTAGTTGAGTTGTAATCAACATTGTTTTTGTACACCTCCATGTTTAAGTAACTTGGCATAAATGATTTGCCTAGTTGAGTTGTAACTTTCAATATTCTTTATATTGAAGTTAATCACAAGGGTTTAGTGGTTGCTTGCCTCTGTTACTAGGATTGTGGTAGAGAAGAAAGTGAGTAGGTTCTCATATTTAGGGGGAGACTCTAAATAGAAAGTCATTGGGTAGTTAGTAAGAGGCATTGAAAAACATGTAGTTTGTTGTTTCTTATAAGTCTAATTGTACTAAGCTTATAATAATGAATTTCCTTTCTTGGGTTGTGGACTAAGTCCCCCAAACATAGATGTAGTTTCATCGAACTGGGTAAACAATTTGATAGTAGTCTTTATTGCTTTTATGCTCCAGTATCTATTACTAGTTAGTGTATTGTTTCTAGTGTATCTTGTCATACCCGTTACTAGAGCATCGTGTTAGACATTTGTCTCCTTAAGAATAGAATTTCAAAAATCATATTAATTTTAATATTTAATTATTTTTAAATATTTTTAAATAATTTTATCTTCATAATAGTTGTATCATGCAAAGTTTAATGGTACCAAAGAGTTTCTCCTTACAAATTTTACTTCAATCCTATTATTAAATAGATAAGTTAAACTAATGTATGTAAATTGATAAATATAATCAATTATAGTAAAGGTATATTTGTTGTTTATGTATTTAAAAATGTTTCAGATCAGTTATACGACCCAATAAGACCAACTCAATCCAGAGTTTTGTTCTGTTCAAGACTAACAAACAAGTCAACTCTCACGAAGGAATCATGCACTAGAACCACTCACTACACTCATCTTATCCATTGGGATCAATCGACCGGTCTCCCATATTCCACGTCGCACTCACGTGAGTGGTTATAATATCCATTTATAAGTGTATTTTTCACCATATCAAGGTATGATTCATTCATTCTTGCAAGTTACATCTCTCTGACCTCACCGACTTGGACGTAGAATGCTAATTTTACAAGTAAACCTACTGCACCGAATAAAGACTCTCATTGCCATGCCAGAGAGCTTCTACAATGGTCATCATCAACTCATCACTTTTCATATTCAACATTGTAATAATTATAACATTAGTAGAGATTGTTTCTTGATTCTCATGAAATTCGACATCAAGTTTGATTAGCTTCAAGCACACAGTTATATCTAGGGGTGTTCAAAACTGAACTGACCCAATAAAAAACCACTAATCGTACCAAACTAAAAACCTCAAAAAAATGCACTTGGTTCAGCTGTGTTTAGGCCATTTTTTAAAAGAATCACGTGGTTCGGTTCAGTTTACGGTTTGTATTTTGCAAACCGATCCAAAGCAAAGTGAACCACATTATGTTACAAACTCTTTCTAACCATTACATTTAGAGAAATCAACAAGTACTATGTGTATATATTATTGTATTCTTTATATGATATTTATTTTAATTTATATATCAATAAAAAATATTATTTATTTATAAATACTATTATTTTTATTTGAAATGATTTTCATATATATATATATATATATATATATATATATATATATATATATATATATATATATATATATATATATATATATATATATATATATATATATATATATATATATATTTAGTTTGTTGACATTGATAAGGATACGATTAGAAAAATTAAACTTACATTACTTTTGTATCCCTTTACATATAAAATATTGATAATAAAAAAGAAATTATATAGCTATGAGGCTAACATAGTCACATGCATGCAGTTGCCTATAACTATATAACATAGTATTTCAAATTTATTTAAGAATGCAATTTTATGTATAATGTCCTTTAGACATAAGATAAAATTGTAAGACGTAATTGATATTTATGCATCAAATTTTAAACTTATTTTGAAAATTATAAACTTATTTTATGATAACATATAAATGACTAAATACAAAATTATGTTATCCTTTATATGTATATTGACTCAATAAAATTTTTGTAAAAATCCAAATCAATCTAAACCACGATGTTTTGTTTGGTTTGATTCGATTTTATTTCTAAAAGTCAACTGAACCAAAATAAACTACACATTTTTTTCTCTTACGGTTCACATCATTTTTAACGTCAAAATTGCCCAAATAGCACGCGAACACCCCTAGTTATACCAATGTAGTAAAACGTGAATGTTTCCTCAGGGATTATATTTGATTATTGGTTTTAAAGTATTAATTGGTTAGCTAAAATGATGTTTTGGTTCATTTAAGATTCACTGTTTTGGGTGGTATGTTTCACCTAAAAATATAGCATGACAACAATAGACATTAACAAATGTTGGATCAAATTAGAGGAAGATCCACCTTTCAACAAGGACTCCTTTGGATATGGCAGCTTCGTCGACGGTAGGCTCTCTAACTTGAGTGAAGCCCATTACTCTTTGGTATTTGTTTTAGAGACTCTCGTCCTCGATTCAAACACCATATTTGTGCCATGTCCATCAAAGTGCATGGCAATACCAAGAACTTTATAAAAGTCAATTTTTGTCTCTTGTTTTTCCATATTGACATTCATGGGGGAAATTTTGACATCTTCTATTTTTGCAATTTCTACTTGTACTGTCAAAAAAAGTAAAGGTGTGTGCTTGTTCCCCATGTAAGGGGAGTGATATTTATAGAGACCTCTTGGGATTGAGCTAGAGATCTAGTTAGTGGTTTACCCTAGTTTCACGACCAATGAATATGGTCATGAGAGGACTTGGTCTCCTTGGATTGTGGGAATAGTGGTTTTTCCATTTGACTGACCCTTCATCAGTTAGTCATTGTGGATCCACATCATCACCAACGTTTACTGAGTGAGTGGACAATGGGAACCTGCCTCGGGAAACATTGCGAACCCTTTCAAGTGGTTTCCAGGTCCCATTCAGGCGACCGATGGTATCGCTGGGCGCTTCACCCCTTTCCCCCTTGTTGGCCTTGCTTGCTTTTACCTAAGCTACCCCTTAACAGGGCCCGATAAAATATAACACTACATAATCCCTCAAGCAAGAGGGCTTGGTAATGAGAGAAATGTATAATAGACCCTGTGTAAGGGGAGCTTAGGCTTATAGGATATGCACTCAAATGAGCCTATCTGCCGAGACTCTTAATTGTGTTGCTCAAGCATAATTTTATGGCGATTCTCTCAGTCGAGTCTCTTAGGCAAGACTTTATATCGAATCCCTCAGGAAGGACTTTATGTCGAGTCCCTTAGACGAGAATTTATAGTTGAGTATATCAGGAGAGACTTTATGTCGAGTATCTCAGGCGAGACTTTATGCCGGGACCCTCAGGTGGGACTTTATAGTTTAGTCTCTCAGGCGAGACTTTATATTAGGTCCCTCATACAAGACTTTATGCCGAGTCTCTTAGGCAAGACTTTATAGTTGAGTCTATTAGCAGAAATGTTTTGTCAGGACTCTCAGGCGGGACTTTATAGTCGATTCTCTCAGGCGAGACTTTATGTCGGGTCCCTCAAGCGAAACCTTTTGACCCTTTCGGCGGGACTTCTATTGAGCTCTCAGTTAAGACTTGTGACCAAGTCTTCAGGGCTGGATATTGTTCATGCCTCTTAGGTGTGATTCTTGTGTTTGGTCACACCCACTGAGACACAAAGTACCTCAGGCGAGAGTTGGGTTATCCCGAGGAATCTAAGTCCCTCAGATACATTAATATGTATCCCGACTGATGAGACATTAAGCCCCTCAAGCGGGTCGTTGGATTTCTCGGTCGAGAATTCTATCATGCCCTTAGACAAGACTTTAAGTCTCTTAAGTTAGGCTTCAGTTGCACCTCTTAGGAGAGATTTATATGTTGGATCCTACTGGAGGAAACTCTAAGTCCCTCAGACGAGGAGTTTAATTAAGCTTGTTCGAGGGGACTCTTAGTCCCTCAGACGATGTTAAGTAGTTAGCCCTCCCGATGAGACTTCAAGTTCCTAATGCGGGCATTGACCCTTCTCGAGCGGGACTTCCATCAAGCCCTAAAACAAGACTTAAGACTGTGTCTCTTAGGCAAGACTCCATTCGCGTCTCTTGGGCGAGAGTTTTATGTCTTGGTCCCACCGAGGAAACTTTAAGTCCCTCAGGTGGAGATTTTAAATAGCCTAGGAATTCTATGTCCCTTAGGTGAAGTAGCATTTGGCCTGGCTGATGAAACTATAAATCCTTCAGGCGAGGCATTGACCCCTCTCAGGAAGGACTTCCATCAATCCCTCAAACAAGACTTAAGACTAAGTCTCTTAGGCAAGACTCCAATCGTGTCTCTTGGCAAGATTTGTATGTCTTGGCTTCTCCTGAGGAAACTCTAAGTTTTTCAGACGGAGAGTTTAAATAGGTTATTCGCATAGTCCCAGATGGCGGCAAGGCTCTCATTTATGAAGTCTAGTGTATGAAATACTGCCTTAAGAGGCGACAAGTGCTTCATCGCGTGAGTATAATGTATTCATATTTCTATGAGAGTCGACAAAGATCTTTATGTGGAAGTTCAACATATTCATATTTCAATGAGAGACGAAGGTGATCTTCCTATGAAAGTCCAACAAATGTTTTCCTCCAAGGGCAGTAAGGATCTTCCCATGAAAGTCCAACATATTCATATTGTCATGAGAGGAGGAAATGATCTTCCTGTGGAAGTCTAGCAAATGTAATTGCCTCGGCGAGCGACAAGGATCTTCCCTTGGAAGTCCCGCATATTTGTATTTCTTTGAGAGGCATAAAGGATCTTCCCATGGAAGTCCATCGTAAAATATCACCTCGAGGAGCGACAAGGACCTCTGTAGAGAAGTTCATAAAATATCATCACCTCGAGAGGCGGTAAGGATCTTCCTGTGAAAGTCCATAAAATGTAATCGTCTCGAGGGGCGACAAGGATCTTCCAATGGAAGTCTAGCAAATGTAATCGTCTCGATGGACAGGGATGATATTCACATGGAAGTCCTTCTCTTTCATAGAAAATAGATTATTCAGGTGTTTCACGTATATCCTACATAATCTCTACAAGTTAGAAGGAGATAGTGTGCCTCCTGCCCACACACAAAAATGAGCGACGTCCATTATTCAAAGTGAATTTTAAAGAGTTCTTAAAGGAGTTACAAATAGTATGGACAATAGCTCACCTTATACAAGAAAATAATTAAAACATAAACTCACGTCTTGCCCCGCCTTTTGATCTTGCCGACAATATTGTTGGATAAATTCATGCTTTCAGATTAGTTATGTAAGCTCCGGTCTTGGTACTAATGATGTTGTGTGACACATCTTACCTCTTAGCGTGCAACCTGTTGTTTTTCGATCGTTATGAATCGTCGAATTTGTCTAATAAATTTGTCACTTGATCAAGCTTAAACGTCTGATCTGCGCATCGAGTCCGCTTGCGAATCATCTCACATAGTCATAAAATTTCTATTAGATAAATATAACTTCTTCATCTAATAGTGTGATTATGCTTTAGTAAGCACATATATATATATATATATATATATATATATATATATATATATATATATATATATATATATATATATATATATATATATATATATATATTATCATAACTTGTACTTTCATACGCATGCATACGAAACTGTTTGTACCATTAATGAATTGATTTTCTCAAAAACAATAACTAATTATAAGCAAAAATAAAATAAAATTATCCAATACATAAGACAAGTGTGGCCTTATGATACATGGTGTTTACACATGTTTGAAACAAATGAGTGATGCAGGTAAATATCATTCTTGCTTTGACTTTCCTCGGGAACATCTATACACGTCACCCTCTCAACTAGGGGGGTTTCTACAATTGTGGAAATTTTAGAAAACTAAAAAACTTAGAGGCATGCACCTCTAGTTTCTCCATATTTCATGTGGTTCCTTTATTTGTGTTAGAAACCGTGAGTAATACCATTAACTTGCACACCTATTAAGTGTTTCCTAGATAAATATTACTTAGTCGAAGCTTATGTGTACTACAGAAAACAACTTACACTTTATATTCTTCAATTACATTGACAAAGTATTCAATTCAACTAGTACGTGATAAAAAAATATCACAACAAGCTGACGTAAGGAGTGTAAAGGGTTTCACCTTCAATGACATGCATCTCCCCCTTTTTATTATTAATTTTCTCTCATTACCCTAGTGGTGTGACAACCTTTCAGTACTAAATAAACAAGCTCATTTAAAAGGTACTCAAAGAGTAAAGCAGTTCGTATTAGTCACGTAATTGAACGAAGCAATAAAAGACATGAGATTCCAAAAATGCAATCGATCATGTGCTATAGACGAATAATTATTGTACACTGAAACATAGGAACATTAATAAAAATATATAACCTTTTTCAAGAGTATACAATATTGTTGGCCATCTTCGGGGAAGCTGTAGAGGATGACGATGAAGAAGATGTAGTTCAGATTAGTTTTATTGAGCTCCACGGCGAGCGCCACTTATATTATCCAAAAAAGTACATGTGTGTTTCTCATGTAAGGGCAGGGAGACTGAGAAACCCTAATATTTATATTATATGAATGAGGTGAGGGAAGACTCACGATGACGTCGTCTTATACAGTGGTTTTTGAGTTTGTTTAAGGGACCGTCTCAAGTGAGGCGAGAGGCTCTGTTGGCGGTCGACGCTGTTAGGTTGCAGGCAGACGGTTAGAGTGATGTTGTTACGGTTACTCAGAGCGGAATGTTATGTGAGTAATGTTGGGTAGTATAGTAAGTGTATATCACTTAAGGATCTCTCATTTTCTCCCATTAGGGGAGCAGAATTTATAGAAGTCTCTTGGGCTTGGGCTAAAGATCCGGTTAATGGTTTATCCCAACTTCATGACCAATGAATGTGGTCATGGGAGGATTTAGTCTCCTTGGATTATGGAAAGAGTGGGTTTTCCCTTTGAATGATCCTTCGTTAGTTAATCATTATGGGACCACGTCATCACCCACATTTGCTAGGCGAGTGGACAGCGGGAACCCGCCTCGGCAGACCTCGAAGCCACTTTGGGCGGCTTCTAGGCCCCATTCAGGCAGCCGATGGCTTCGTTGGACGCCTCGCCCCTTGTCCCCTTGTTGGTTTCTTAGTTTTACCTAAGCTACCCCTTACTTGGACCTAATAAAAATATAACCCTACACTACCTTTTTCTCATTTCTCACTTCTGTTATATGACTAAGAGCGAAATTTTCTGGATTTGTTTCTTCTTGTTGAAGGTTGAATGTGTGAGGAAGTGACGACTCCATTTCCAATTCAGATTCCCCTTCTTGAATTTTAGCGCTGCCTTTGTTTGACTATTTTTCCTTTTCTAAATCAACAAGACAATTCAAAACTTCTGGTTAAAATTCATTGAGAATGACCCTTGAAAAATCACACCAACAAGTATTTGAATGGCCCATCCTTCCATGAAATCAACCAATAAAGAACACCTCCTATAAATGCAAATGCAACAACCCACAAAAGCTTTATCTCTTCCCTCATTCTTCTTGATTCAGCCCCATTACCTTCCTCATCAAGATCACCTTTAATTATCTATTTGCATAGACGTGCCCTAGTCCAAACTTTTCATCACACCTATAGCATAGCCCTTTCATGTACATTTCTTGCAATTATGCATCTGTAAACCTCTTAAAATTTCTCCCTTTAGATAAAAGATTTGTTCTAGAGTCACTTGTAGTGCTACCAATTGATGAAAAAGTCTGGTTTTGTCTGTTTTGGTGCTATGATAGGTCTTGATACCAGATTTACTTTCAAAGCTTGTTCCACCATTACTCTTGTTCAACAAATTATTTTTTTGATCTACCCTTCAAGCATAGACCATTAATCCAGAAAATGTATCCACCGGATGCAATTTAAACTTTACTCTAATAGTATCCTTAAGTCCATTAAAGAAAATACATTTCAAATAGGATGTCTCTGTGCATTTTATAGGGAAAACATACATTTCAAATTGTTCTCGATATTCCTCCACAACCCCTGTTTGTTTGAGACAACAGTAATTCAAAAGTATTTTGAATCTTTGATGGTTGAAACCTTCTTATTATGACAATCCTAAAATCTTTCAAGTAGGATTCTGAGTTGAGAAATTCCCACCATTGATAGCGCGCAAGTGCCTTGCCTTCCATAGCCACCATCACAGCTTGTAATTTCTCGTTCTCACTGATCTTCTTCAAGTCAAAGTAACGTTTCACCCTGTTCAACTAACCGTAGCATCACTTCCTTCAGAAACATGTATGTCCAGTTTCCTCCATCGTTCTTCTCGTTTTCAAGGATGATTAGTGTGTAAAGAAGTGTCATCATCACTATTGTTCAGACTCCCCGATGTTGTTTGCAGTATGCGACGCATTAGGGCAGTAAATTCCGCTACTTGTTGGTTCACTTCAAATCTTTCCTTGCAATCATCTTCGAGGATTTTCTCCACATTTTCCCGCATGGCTAACAACCCTTCAAATCCACATTCGAGAATTTTCAATCTAACCTCCATTTCCCTTCGCGTAGATATCATAAAGGAGTCTCGGAAGGAAACTTATTTGATACAAGTAGATAGAAAAAAACTGCTATATAAAAAAAAATAGGGAAAATTTCTTTAAATTACTTAATAGTACCACATAACTTTAAGGATCTACATCTTCCAATACCAAAATGACTCATTTTCTTATCCAATTTCAAAATGATCCACTCCCCCAAAATAATAATAATTTACTTATAATAATTACTCACTAACTCTGGTAATAATTTAATAACAATTACGGTAACCATAACGAAAGACTAACACAAACATTTTCTTATTTCCATTTGTCTTGAATATCCCTTCTCAAATGTCTCCCTGGAATATGACATAAACAAGTGATTTATCAATTGAATCTCTTAACTATGTGATAAAGATTTCAATGTCTAACCCATTTGTAACTATTTACAAGCTTTCGTTGATTTTTGTGAATTGTTTTCTTTGATTTATGTATGCTTCCTTAAAAGGGCATTTGCACACTTGTTGTTGATATGAGAAGTTGACAACAATGAGATTTCATGAGTTTTCTCGAGGCACTATCTTCTGATTATAGAGAAATATTGCAGGAGCATTATAGAAGAAATTCATTCAGAACTCAGCTCATCTACTGTATTTTTACTCGGATTATATATAGTTGTCTGTATTATTTATGTTTGAATCTTACTTGACATGTTTGTCTTTATTATGTACACTCAGAAGGTACTAGCTATGTAAATAAGTTTTACTAGAAAGTAACTCTATGGATTGCATTAACTTTGGCAGCATACTGCCAGAGTGCCACTCACATGTTAATGTTTGTTTTCTGCTGTGTAAATATAGGTTTCTTATTTTGATCTTGATCTTTCTAACCACATAATTTGTAGATTTCACATGTGGTTGTCCAAATTGGAGTGGAAATTGAACTTCATTAGATATTTAACACGGATATGACAACACAAATGTTAGTAAAACCTCTCAAAATGTAAAACTTAAAAAAATTAATGTAAAACCTCTCAAAATGTAAAACTTAGAATAATTAAAGTAAAACCTCTCATAATGTAAAATTAAAAAAAAAATGAAAAATTAATGTAGAGTAGTTACCCCCTCAAAATACCTTGAGGAGGGAAATTTAAAATTAGAATTTTCACCTTTGGGAGAGGTTACCCCTCAAATAAATGAAGTTGAAAAATAAGATATCATAGAAAAGCAAATATTCGTTAATGACAAAGATTTCGATGGATTGCCCTAATAAAAGTTTGAATGTTATGTTGTTGGAACGGTTACTTCTTACATAATTCCAACAGTTTAACGGTTATATTTGAGCAATTACCTGTTATATTGTACCAACATTGCATAAATATAATATAAGAAAATTATATGTCGTGGAAAATTCTAATTTGTCATTTTCTCTTAATCTGCCACTTCATTAAAATGAGGGTGGTTTTAGTCCAAAAATTACTTTTTACAACTAATGATATCACATTGTTCATTCCAACTACATGTTTATTGTATTATATCATTGTTTGTTAAGTTTGGATCAATTGATGATGTGACATGATTCAATTGCAATTCTGTAAGATCCCAATTTTGACCCTAAGATCCCTCATGCTATCTCATCATTTGCATTGGCTTTGAGATCACACCTTGGTATTCTCCTTACCCTTTATTCATTGGTTTTGTATTGGGAGAGGTCACAAAGCACATTTGAGTGTATCATAATTTGTTTTTCATTATTTACTAACCAAAATGCCAAAAATATGTCTATGTATAGTTTGTTACTTTTGTAGGTAGTGTGTGTGTTCACCCATGCTCCATCAAACTCATATCTAGGGTTTAAGACCCTCAAAGCAAGAAGATCAATCAAGATATGGTTTACATTAGTTCTATACATCATATATGGATATCCATGGTCTTCACATATAGTTTTGATCAAGAATTCATCAAAAGTTTGGAGCTTGTTTGCCTTGGAAGCCCTAATTCATCTAGGTATCTTGTGTGACTTACTCAACAAGTTTCTTCAATATTTGATCAAATATATCAAGGGATACTTTATATTACATCATCTTACACATATATGATCCTCCACGAGTCCCAAAGATCAAGAGAATGTCAAGTTTGCAAGATGGTTCATGGTGGTTGACTAGAGAAAGTTAACTGGTCAAAACTGGGGTTCACTAGACTCTATCTCCTACAATTTTTGTTATATGAAAATGATTCCAAGAACAAAGTTACTCCTTATGACATTAAAAAAAACTTTCATGTTTAAGTAAAGAGATAGTTTTGCTTGGAAAGTCATTGTTTATGGTGAAATATTATAGGTCATTTTGTCTGAACTCTAGTTTTGAGGTCAACTTCCAAGGACCATAACTTGCTCAATTGTTATGATATGCAAGCCATTCAAGTTCCATGATCCAATTCACGATGTGCTTTTCAACTTTTATGCTTGGAAGAAGTTCAAATTCAACTTGAAAATGCATGTGGCAAAAGGAAACATTATAGGTCATTTTGGGCCTTTACCATTGAACAAGTGATTTTCCTCAACTTCTAAAATACATAAATCCTTCATGCCAAATCCAAATGAGGTCAAACATGTGACCAAATTGAAGAGGTTTAAAATAGATACAACTTTTATTAAGGGACTTTTCCATTTGAAGTCCATAGCAAAAGTTATTCAAGGTGGAAGAAGTGAACATTTGACTTGGTACTTAGAAATTTTTCAAATATGTTTAATTTTCCAAACTTCCACCTCAAAATTCGTCATGATCCAAACTTCAAATGGAAACGTGTCCAACATGAAAGTTGCTCCCCTTGATCTCACCTTTCCAAAAAGCCCAATATCATCCCATTTGGATTAAAATTGAGAGACTTGCGCATGGCTCCTTTGTTGGGTTTGTTTTGGCAAGATTTTGATTCAAATGATCATTCTTCTTTGCATGCTTACATGAGATGGTCTTAGTACACTTTGTGCATGAATTTGAGGTTGATTGCGTCATTCTTTAGGCCCAAACCATTGCCCATGCATCCATGCAACTTGGTTTCTAATTTTGGCAAAATTTCAAGTGGTGCAAAGATCAATTCCCTTGCCTATTTATTTAAATAAGCTCATGGCCTCAGAAATGACATCAACACCTTGCCCAAGCTTTGCCAAGAGGACTCAGACCCTCACGCCATAGAATTTCTTGAGGATTTCTTGAAATCCAGTTTGAATTTCACTTTCTAATTAAACTTTTATGTTTGGAGAAAGTGCAAATTCAAAATTTAAATGCATGTGATATGAGGAAACATTATAGGTCATTTTGGGCCAATACCATTGAACATGTGATTTTCCTCAAATTCTAAAATGCATAAATCCTTCATGCTAAATCCAAATGAGGTCAAATTTGTGACCAATCTAAATGACTTTAAGAGAGCTACAACTTTTATGAAGGAACATTTCTCATTTGAAGCCCATAGAAAAAGTTACCCAAGGTAGAATAAGTGAACATATGGCTTGGTACTTAGAATTTTTTCTGATATGTTTGATTTTCCAAACTTCCATCTTAAAATGCGTCATGATCCAAGCTTCAAATGGAAAAGTGTTCAACAGGAAAGTTGTTACTCTTGATCTAGCCTTTCCAAAAAGTTCAAATTCATCTCATTTGGACAAAGAATGAATGACTTGCACATGGCTTAAAGTTGAAGAACTATTTGGAAGATTTGAAGTTCCACTTTCCATACAGGAATGCATGGCCTTTCCACATGACTTCATCATTGCTTACACTCAATTTTGTACCTAAATGCATCATTACATGGGCCTATCACACTCCCATGCATCCATGCAAAGGGTATTGCTATTTTTGGAACTTTGAAAGAAGTGTGCAATTATCAATCACTTGGCCTATAAATAGAGCGCTTCATGCTCAGAATTATGGACCCTGCTGCACAAGCTTTGATTCAGCAACCATAAACCTTCACATTTAAAGGATAAGCTTGGTGATTTTCATTGAAAATCGAGTTTGAAATCTCCCACTATTTTGAGATTCAAACTCCAAGAGTCCTTCTTCTTCCTTGATCCATTTCCACTCTATTAAGTATCTGAAGCAAGACCAAGCACAATTGAGAGCAAGATCGTGTCCATCTGAACCTGCAGTGAAGATGAATTTTTGAATTTTTCATCTCATCGATTCTCACTCAATTCTCCACTATTCTTGTTGATTTTTGGTTGTCTGAAGTCCTACCTATGTAGGCAACAAGATTGAGTTGCTTAGAGGTCAAATCGAAGCAACTCAGATCATGATCCTCAAAATTCAACTCCCTGTATCTTTCTATATACTTGGAGTTAGGTGAAATTGAGGCCAGATTCGAGCTCCTGAGCATTTTTACTTTAAATTCATGTCTTCCTTTTTTATTTTGGTAATGGTTGAAGGTGGATCAGTCCGGTGAGGTCCACCGGAGAAGAAGATCGGAGTTCTGGCTCCAGCGATATGTTCGCATATCTCCAGACCACATGATCCTTCTATTTTGTTTTAATCTTAAGCGTCCAAATTGATTACCATGCGTGTGGAACATTGACTAAGGTTCACCATGGATAGCGCATTCTGATTCACTTGATCTGCCACCTCAATTAATAAGGGAGATCAAGTGGTCCACATTTTTTTGTATTTTCTGATTTATATTTTAATTGCTTTATTTTCATTAATTCATATTAATTTTAAAATTGATCCAAAAAATATAGGACTTTCACCAAAAAATTTAAAATATTTTTCTCTTTCATTTTCTGAATTAAAATTATTTTTTGGATCAATATTAATATTTTTCAGGATTTAATTGTCTTTGTGCATATTTTTTATTGTTTAAAAATACTTTTATGTTTCCAAAAATTATGAAATTTTTTCTCCAAGATCCTTTGACCTTGTTTGACCTATGATAAGTCTCTTGGCCATTTATTTGGTGTTTTGAAGAGGTTTTAGGATTTTGATTAACCATAATTTAATTTAATGCATTTTTAATTGATTTTTAATTGTTTAATTGTAAATAAATTATGTTGAGCCATTTGTGTTGACTTATTGAGTTTAACTATGTTGTTTAGGCCTTGGTCAAGGTTGATTTGACTTTGTTGAAATAAAATCATTGGATTGAAGGGATTGATGAAATATACATTTCATCTCCCAAAATGAATGAATGATTTTAATTTGATAAACATCCTCCCATGACCAATTTGTGTTTGTCTCATTTCATTGACCTATGATATCTCTATATCCTAAAACTAATTGATTGCAAAATCAACATAAGTATGGATGAGATTAGGTCCACCCTTTTGCAATTTTCTTTTAAGTGTGGTATATTTTAGGAGTATGGTTCATAATACCATACCTCTAACATGCATTAACACTAAAATTTCTATTGCCCGACCTCAGATAGTTGAGACTTCTACATAACTCTAATTACGATTGCTTAACATAGCGTTAAATTTTGACCCAAAAGCATAACATTATAGTAAGTGAGATTGTAAGTCTCCCCTCTTTCATGGTATTGTATGGAAACTTGGCCTTTTTTCCTTCCTTTGGAAGATGTCTTGGTTCAAGGATCCATGCTTGTGAATAGAGGATTGAGTGTTCTCCAAAGAATGACTTAAACAATTGAAAAGCAAAAGCAATACTAACTTCTAATCAACTAACATTTGACTAAATTTTAATTTCTAGTCATTTACTTTATGCAATTTAAATTCAAGTCTTTATCATTTGTCATTATTCATACCATCTAACTTGTTTACTTTAATGCCATTTTCACTTTGCTCACTTGAGACATATCTTGTGATTATATTGTGATTGTATATGCTTGTTTGTGTATTTTGTTTTTGTTTGTGGTATTTTTGACCTTAATGTACATAATAACAACAAAAACCCTAAAAAAGGATTTGTGTGGACTGTTGGATTTGATCTGAGACTTTGGACTTAGAATTAGGTAACATTCCCTATGCAAAAAGGACTTGGCCAATGCCAATTTTTTCTGCAGCCAATCATTGTGAAGTGAACTTTCATTTGAAGAAAGTATTGAGATCCCTTTTGAGTTCATCTGCAACATAGTCTTGATGCAGTTGTTACTTTGAATCTGTGTCCAATGCCTTATTCTGAGCCACTCAAGGAGTATGTCATCTGATACATGGGGAAGCTTTTGAAGAGGACTATGGGGTTGATAACTTGGATGTGGATATCTTTATTTGATGCCTTGTTCTTCACCTTGTTATCATGTGTATTGATATTTCTTGATTCTAAAGTCCAAGGGATAATTGGGTTTCTATATGACATTCTTGTGTATTGGATTGCATCCCATTGGACAAATATTTTCAACTCTTAACTTTTAATTTTTGTTTAGGATTAGTCTCTTCATCTCCTCCTACTTCTTAAGTTTAAAAGTTCTCCCCCTTTTCAAAACATTCTTTGCTTGTGATTTTTAAACTTAGACTTTATTGCAAATTAGAAACTTTGGCCTTATGCCATTGCATTTTCAAACTTCTTTTTCTTAATGAAACTTGTAAATGAACTTACTCATATTGACTTAAAATTTCAAAAGACAAAAAGAACTAACACTCATTCAACCTCTTTTAGGCCTTTTATGCCTCTGTTAAACTTAAAATTTTGTTAAAAGTAACTCATTCACTTTGAAATTGTTACCACAAACTATGAGGTTTAGATCCCTCATTTTATGTTGGTACGTAGGCACAAGTCCGAAGGTCTTGTCAAACACATAAAAATATAATTAATGAATTCTTTTCTCATCCCCACACTCTATTTATTGCAAACATCATTTTATACCAAAACACATGTACACACAAATAAGGGCTCCCTAGGAGTACCTAGGGCACTTTGGGTTCTAAGACCTTCCCTCTGTGTAACCAACCCCCTTACCTGTAATCTCTAGCATTTTATTAGTTTTGATTTAAAAACTTCTTATCTTTGGGGTTTGTTCGTACTTTTCTCTTTTCCCTTGGAAACAATAAAAGCGCGGTGGTGACTCTGGTTTAATTGACGTCAAGCTTATCCATTGCTCTGTTGGGGAGTTGTCTCTAGTGGGTTTAGCCTACTTATTTGTGTCTATACAATTATATATTTGATGTATGTATATTTGTTTGTATGACATAATCTGCTTGTTATGCTTGGTGATCTCTGAGTGGCGAGATAAGTTCTAACCCGAACTTGAGTGCAATTAAGATAGGAGAATGGTATAGTCATGTTCGACTTGTGTGGAGTAGTCCTTAACAAGTTGGCTTGAGACCCATCTACTCAGTGGAGACCCTTTTGGAGTTATGAATGCTACATAAGTTATTTGTGGTTAGGCATTACTCTCTCTGATTTGGGGTCCGAGAAGCCGAGGACCGTAGAACATTTAACCCATCTTGCCCTATTTAGGACGTAGTACGGAGACTGTTCAGGTGTAGACGTGGCAACAGTTGTTACGTGATACTACACTCAGACCAGTTTCTCTTGAGAATATTATGGGTTGATGAGTCAGTCATCCTAATCTGTAATATCCGATGGATGGAATTAAGACTTTGGGAACTGTTTAGAACATGATCTACAGATTTTTATCCTTAGTACACTCCTTTGAGATGATTCTTAACCCGACTCCATGCTCGTGACTCGCAACAAACCCTTGATTCTTGGTTGATCATATCAAGTCTTGTAAATATCAATGGAACTTGGGTGTAGATAAGGTGAAAACCGTAATCCACAAAAATGTATGATTGATCTTGACAATGACTTGATTCATCCCTTGACCTTTGTTTTCCTTGTGTGTGATCCCTTATTTGTGATGGTTGCATTCATGCATTCATGCACATCATGACATTCATCACATGAAAAAATAACTTCAAGGAGCTGAGGTTTTATTTGCAAATATTTTCAGACAATGGATTGTGGACGAAGGAGCACTAAGAAGTAGAGTTTCAGATGTCCAGATTTGAAAGAGTTAATAAAGCTATCATCCTTTGTATTAGATCCGTTGGACTTCAAATAACATCATAGGAAGCTTCTGTTTATGTTATCTGTTGATGTAGTGGAAGGAATCTTGAGTGTATTGGTTCAGTTCTATGATCCTCTCTATCGTTGCTTCACTTTTTCCGATTATTAGCTTGTGCCTACGTTGGAGGAGTATGCCCATCTCTTGGGAATACTTGTTTCTAGCAAGGTTCCCTTTAGTGGATTGGAGGAGATTCCCAAATCACATATTATAGCTGAAGCTCTTCATCTGAAGAAGTCTGAGATTGAGGCTCATTGGGTGAAGAAAGGAGGTAGTTTTAGGTTGACTTTTGAGTTTCTCATATGGAAAGTTACTGCCTTTGCTCAAGCCGGTATTATGGATGCTTTTGAAGCTATCTTTGTGTTCATCATCTATGGGTTGGCTTTTTTCCCTAACATTGACGGTTTTGTTTCTGTTAACGCCATTAGAATCTTCTTGATTGAGAATCCTATGTCTACCTTATTAGGTGATATGTATTTTTCTTTGCATCTAAGGAATTCTAAAGGTGGTGGAACTATTGTATGCGGTGTTTTCTTCTGTTTAAGTGGTTTGTTTCTAACCTGCCTCAGACGCCTACTTTTGTGGAGAACAAACAATGTCTAAGATGGTCCCAAAGATTTATGTCTCTCACTAATGATGATATAGTTTGGTATGATTATTCATTGGGTAGCTTGGAGATTATTGATTGTTGTGGTGAATTCTCTAATGTTCCTCTCATTGGTACACAAGGAGGAATCAAGTACAACCCTGCTTTGGCTCGTCGTCAACTTGGGTTTCCCTTGAGAGACAAACCTAATAACATATAGTTAAAAGGTCTTTCCTATCAAGAGGGTAAGGTTCCCCAACATTTGAAGCAGAAGATGGTGCATGCTTGGCATAATATGCATATGAAAGGAAGATCCGAGCTTGGTTCGTGCAATTGTGTAGCTTTGGAAGCTTACACTCTTTGGGTGAAGAAGAGAGCTTTGGAGTTGAAGATGCCTTATACTTGTGAAAGACCTATGTCTATGGTTGTGGTTGAGCCATTAACTCTCCCTACCCAAGATATAGAGGAGTTGGAAGATGCACTCGCCAAGATGAAGCAAGAGAAGGATATGAGGGAAGAGTGATTCCATGCTTTAAGCAGAAAGCATGGAGAGTTGCAGCTTGAGTCTAAGGACAAAGATGCACATATTGAGCTTCTTGAAGACCGAGTGGTGAAGAGACAGAGAGAGCAGAGGATCCATGTTCCTCTAGTATACCTTAGCCTTCCGTTGCTTGGAAGAAGATTGTTGATCAGCTTGTCCTCGAGAAGGCTCAGATGAAGACTTCTTTTGCGTCCGAGATTCGACACATCCGAAGGAAGTACGCACTTGCAGCCAGATCATCTGACACTGTTGTTAGGGGATCCTTAGGATGAATAATTTCCTTTTCTCTTGTATTTGTATTTTGGTTTCTGAAATTATACTCAGTGTAATCCTTCCAAATTATATGAATAAAAGAGATTTTTATGGTCAATTAAATTGTTACAATTGTTATTATATATTTGCCAATAAAATGGTATGTTCCTTGAAAATAAAAACCATCAAAGCATTACATTTTATGCATCACTGTTTTTTTCTTCCGCCAGATGTCTTATTGGTTATTCTTATGTGCTTCAGCCAAGCTGACTCATTGATACAATACTCGCGCCAATCATCCAAGAATCATGGAACACTTGGAACAAGAGAACAGAGAACTGAAGGACGAGATTGCCCGCTTGACTGCCATGATGGAGTGTGTGTTAGCTGCTCAGAGTCAATCTTCTCCAACAACTACAACTTCTCCTCCTCAGAGGACTGTCATTTCAGAGGTTGTGACTTCAACCGTGCCTGCCACTCAGTTTCCTCATGCCATGCCTACTGGATTCCCGTGGGGAATGCCGCCCAACTTTGTGCCTGAAGGTTTTGTGCCTACTTTTGCTTCCATGCCGGTATCTAGCCCGATCATGATTGTTCCACCTCTAGTTGTTTACACGATGCCTCATGATGAAGACACCATCTATCATTCTTAGCCGTATAAGGGTCCGGATGTTTATGAGAAGATGGATGGAATGAAAGACCAATTCCTTGAGTTGCGAAAGGAGTTGAAGACCTTGAGGGGAAAATATTTGCTTGGTAAGAGTGATGCGGAACTTTGCTTGGTTCCCAATGTTAAGATCCTGATGAAGTTCAAAGTCCCTAACTTTGAAAAGTATAAGGGAAACACTTTCCCGCTCAGACATCTTGTCATGTATGCCAGGAAAATGTCGATGCAAACTAATAATGATCAGTTACTGATTCATTACTTTCAAGATAGTCTGTCTGATGCCGTTATGAGGTGGTACATGGGTTTGGATAGTGCGAATGTCCGCACGTTCATTGATTTGGGTGAAGCATTTATGAAACAGTACAAGTATAATATGAATACGGCGCCAGATATGGACCAATTGAGGTCAATGTCTCAGAAGGACTAGGAGACGTTTACAGAGTACGCCCAGAGATGGAGAGAGATATCCGCTCGTATTACCCCTTGTAAGACCCTAATTTTTACCCTAAGATCCCTCATGATTTCTCATCATATGCATTGGCATTGGGATCACAACTTGGCATCCTCCTTACCCCTCATTTATTGGGTTTGTATTGGGAGAGATCACCAAGCACTATTTGATTGTATCATACTTTGTATCTTTATCATTTACTAACTAAAATACCAAAAATATGTCTTTGTATTTGTCTAACTCTTTTGTAGGTAGTGCACATGCTCACCTTTGATTCATCAAGCTCATATCTAGGGTTTAAGACCCTCAATGCAAGGAGCTCAATCAAGAAGTGGTATAATATGGCTCTATTCATCATATATTAATCCCCATGATCTTCACATATTAATTTTATCAAGTAATCATCAAGAGTTTGGAGATGGTTTGCCTTGGAAACCCTAATTCATCTAGGCATCTTGTGTGACTTCTTCAACAAGCTTCTTGAACAATTGATCAAATAGTTTAAGGGATACTTCAAAATTCATCATATTATGCATATAGGATCTCCTATGAGTCCCAAAGGTCAAGATAATTGCAAGTTATCAAGTTGGTTGGTGGTGGTTGACCAGAGGAATTCATCTGAATAAAATTGGGTTCCTTGGACCCTATCTCCTATAACTTGTGTCATATGAAAATTATTCTAAGAGAAAAGTTACTCTAAATGTAATTCCAAACAACTTTCATGTTGAGGTATAGAGCTATTTTTGCTTGGAAAGTCATTTTTTATGGTGAAATATTATAGGTCATTTTGTATAAACCCTAATTTGGAGGTCAACTTCCCAAGACCATAACTTGCTCATTTTTTATAAGATGAAATATTTCCAAGTTTCAGAATCAAATTAAAGATGTCTACTTCAACTTTGATGTTCGGAGGAAGATCAAATTCAACTTTTATGTGCATGTGATATGAGGATATATTATAGGTCATTTTGGACCAATGCCATTGAACAAGTGATTTTCCTCAACTTCAAAAATTCATAACACCTTCATATTAAATCCAAATGAGGTCAAATTTGTTACCATTTTGAAGGACTTTGAGAGATCTACAACGTTTATGAAAGAATCTTTCTCATTTGTGTAACACCTCAAAATTTGCCCTCCTCTCTTGGGACTAGCTTAGCATATTGCATCTCATTTTTAGGGCATTAGGCATTACATCTTTGCATATCATGTGAAATAAGCAAGTCATCCTCCTAAGTCTTGCTCAGAAGATAGAGAGGTTAAAAGATTCAAGCTTGAGGGTCTCATGAATTGATCACTAGCCATCTGAGGGTTTGTGCTTCAATTAGGGTTTCTTGGTTCCTCAAGGAGGTTGAGTATTATCTTGGTTGAGATGGTACATCATCATCATCATGATTCATTATTCCTGATCATGTTCCTTGGGATTAGGGTTTTGACCTCTGGTCAACCCTAATCAGTTGCATTCTTCTAGTCAGGGTTCTGCAAGGATATGAGGTCTTTAATGATATGGAGATCATCATGTGATTTTTTTGAGCTTGTATAAGCTAGGGTTTCATTTTGGTGCCATTTTATCAAGTGGTTGAGGCTCAGAATCATCTATGCATGATCAAGTCAACTGTATGTCAACTGCAAAGTCAACTGTGGATTAGAAGGTGGGAAGTGGCTAGAAATACTTCATTCATGTTCAAACAAGTCTCATTTGACATTTCAAACACTCACTTTGAAGAATTTAAAGTCAGGTCAAAACTTTCCAAAAATAGAAAGTGACCTGTAATTTGAACTTGCCAAAAATGGAAAGGTTTTCAACTCAAGATTACATCATCAAGAAAGCTTCAAATGAAATTTCGTTGAACATGACAGTTGTAGATCTTTCTTTCCCATTTCCAAAAAGTCTAAGATCATCAATTTCTCATGTGTGGTTAAGGAGATATGATCAAAACTTGACAAAGTATGCATTGGACTTCAAATGAGCATAACTTCTCAACCAAAACTCCAAATTGGATGGCTCTTTTTGCATTGCTCTTATTTTGATCTCTAGTTTCCAAATCTTGCATTACATGACATGCATTATCATCACATGAATATTTGGAAATTCACTTGATTTTTGGAGGGAAAATATGGAATTTAAAATTTGTGCATTATTTGAACATTGTGCCATTGCCTTTAGCTCCAAAACAGATTTTTGAGTGAAAATGAATCACAATTCGTGTACTGTTCACATGCATTTTCATGCATAAGGGTGAAAATCCCAATTTGCATTTACACCTCATATTTGTTAATTCACTTTGCATTAGCTTAAACTTGATTAAGGCATGATTAGTGGAACCTATATAAGCCTAAACCATAACTGTTTTTCAGTTTAGCTCTCATAATTTCAGATCTAGATCTCAAACTCCAAACTTTTTCTCTCAAATTTTCTTTCAATTTCTTCAAACAAATTGCATTTCTCTTGGTTGATTCATCATTCTGAAGCATCATTGAGCAAGTTTGGAGGTAGAATTCAAAAGAATCGTGGCACATGGAAGCATATTCAAAGCATGAAGCATCAATGGTGATTTTAAATTCTGGAGGATTCGTGCATAATTGAACTTTAATCTCTCATCCAATCAACTCTACAAGCTGCATAGAGGAAGTTTGGAGCATTGCAAGGCCTGGACAACACGAATTCCAACTTCTGCTCTTCAAGAGGTTCCAAATCGACCTCTCTTTTTCTCAAAATTATTATGCTATTGTTGTAGATCTTGTGATGCTGGTTACTCTGAGCTTTAGATCATGAAATTCCATGCAATATTCACTGAGTTAGGTTGATTTAAAGTTCCATGCATGAAATTAGTTTTGCTCGATTTGATCTTAACATGATGATTTAAGCTTAGCCATGCGTTGATTCGTGTTCTCCATGGAATATACTACCTGTTAATGTCCTTAATTGAGAGTTTTGGTAAATTTGTTCTTGATGTTCTTGAGATGCTACTGTTCATATGCATGCGTGTTGAAGAAGATGAATTCCAGTTTTTTGGCAACGGTTTTGATTTCCATTGGCCACGAAAATTCGTTGCTGAAAGTGTTTTAGGGCTTAAACGCGATTGGCTCATGCGTTTTGCCATGCGCACGTTATGATTGGACCACGCCACTTAAGTGAAACGCATCGTTTCACTTGGCGCGCTTTGCTTTTGAAATTGCCTCCTGTTCGATTCCTGGCCAGTGAATTTTCCAAATGCTTCATTCATTTTTCTCATGCATTTCCATACATGCTTCACATGCATTTTTTAATTCTTCATCATCTTTCAAAATTCATATCTAATTGAGAATTGATCCAAAAATTATGAGGTTTTTTGCATTGCATTCCTTATCTTGTATATTATTTTTTGATCATTTTTCCATAAATTGTGCTTGGCTGGATTTTATTTTATGCTAGGGTATGTGAGCATGTATCCATTTTGTATCTTGCCTTGCTATATCATTTGTGAAATGCTGGTCTTTGATCCAATGAATCTGAAAATTTGCATGCTGAAACTAGACACTTTGCTTGAGATTTTGGTGTTGATTTGGTATTTTTATCAATTACCATTGTTGTTTTATGAATATGCTAAGTTAGGTGTGACAATTTGTGTCACACCTTGTGATGTTCAACTTGAATGATGTGTTTGCCATGTCAAATGATATCCAATTGCCTTGATTTTTTGTATGATGCATACTATGGATGTTGTGATTACTCATGATTTTTGTTGGAATTTTTGGGATCATTTCTGATTTGATTGAGATTTTTCCTTCTGGTTGGTCACATTTGAGCTTTTAAATGGCCTTGAACTTCATTTGATCACAAAATGCTTGTGGCTTATCCAATGCTTCTGAATTTTTGCACACTATTTCTAGACATGTTGAGTGTTGTTTTGGTTTTGGTTTGAGGCTTTTACCATAATCCATCTCTGTTTTATGCCTATGCTAACTTGGTGTGACAATTTGTGTCACGCATGTGCTTGTTGTGCTTGTCTTGACTTATGCTATGTGATTGCCATGCCTAAGGATGTCCAATGCCTCTAATTTTTTTTGTGATGATCATGTTGGATGTCCTGTTTACTCATGAATTTTGTCAAGATTATTTGAATCATTTTTGATTTAATGTGCATTTATTTCTTCTGATGTTACAATGTGGTCACAATTTGCATACCTTGCAATGTTTGGTTCATGAAATGCATTTGGTTAAGGATATTGATATGGGACATTTTGGATTGTGTTCTTGATTGAATGAAGTTGATCCATGTTAAATTTCATGTTCTGTTTTGAATGTTTGACCCTCTTTGGACCCTAGGCTTTGACCTAGTGGTTTGGACTCACTGTTTCGGTTGTGGATTTCAGGTTTAGAAGCATTACCATGGTGAAAGTGGTTCACTCATTTGGATTGATTAGTTGATGGATGTTGGCTAACCTTATGTTGTTTTGTAGGTTGATGCCAAGTTATTTGTGTTGTGCCTATTGGCTTGTGGCTTGCACATTGTTGCTTAATGCCTTATCTGTCTGATTGTGTGATTGACTGTTGTTTAATTGTCTGAACTTTGTACTGATTTGTCTGATGTTTCCACAGGTACATTAGTTGCTTTGAGTTCACTTTGAACTTTGATTTGCTTGGTTGCTTAACCACTGAGGTATAACTCCTTTGACTTCATGTAGTCTGGAAGACCTGTCCTGTTATGTGGGCAGGCACCTGTCTGAAGTCCTCCTTAAGAGGCAATGCTTGTGAATGTTTATTTTTGTGCCAAGCAGGTAAAGACCTCTTAAGAGGCAATGGGAAGATAAAAGAGATGTGCAATCCATCTCCTGCTATTCAGTGTGTCATTCACTTTGCTCACACACCTTGTGTTGATACATTGTGGATAATAGCCCAAGATCAATGTTGTGTCAGTCATCTGTGGAGATGAGTTCCTACATTCTGAACTCCCACATCTTCTATCATGAGTCAAAGCTCTCCCAGGCCAGGGATAAGAGCTGTGAGGTCTTACCCTCACTTCCCATTTCATTTGCTTCACCCTAAATCTCAATGTTAGGGTTAAGAGCTGACTACACCCAATTCCAGTTGGCTTGTGTTTCACAGCCTAACCTTGTATGAGCCCATTTGTTTGCATATAGTGTGTGTGCTTGCTTTTTGTGCTTGTATGTGTTTGCCTGTGTTGTTTAGGATAGTTTGCTGCCTGTGCAAGTTAGATAGAAACCTCAACCTAGGACCATTGTGGATTGCATGATAACTATTAGGCTCGAGTCAGTCTCCCTTTTAGTTTGTCATTTCCCAGTCTCTGGTTAGGAGAAAGTTTCTCCCCTGTTAAGGGGAACTACGTTGCCCTCATCCTCATACCAGATGAGGTACGTAGGCATGAGATCGTACGAGATCTCTCCGGGCACCCTTTTTCTTTTTGTGTGTGTTTGCTTGACAGCTAGCAGGCTCGAGTACCAGACTCCCTGTTAGCTTGTTTGTTCAACTTTTTTGTTGCTTTTGACGACTCAGCGTCCGGTTAACCTCTTGTTTTCTTGGAGTCTGACGTAAGCCCAGCGATTGGCAGTCGGTTTCCTGTGTGTGGTTTGTTTGTGTGGAGTCTGACGTAAGTCCAGCGATTGGCAGTCGGTTTCCTGAGTGTGTTTGTTGGTTCAGAGTCTGATGTAAGTCCAGCGATTGGCATTCGGTTTCCATGTTTGCCTGTTTGTGTGGAGTCTGACGTAAGCCCAGCGATTGGCAGTCAGTTTCCTGTGTGGGTTTTGTTTGCCGTGCGTTAGCCGAACTACGGTAGCTCTGATTCTCATTCCAGATGAGATACGTAGGCATAGGATGCGATATCCTAGCGAGCCCGTTCCCCTCTTCTTCCATCTGTGTCTCATTCCAGTGTGTGTGTGCATTCTTTTGAGCAGTTTTAGAAACCTTATCCTATCTTTCTGAGCGTGGATCCCGTCGAGTACGACGGACGTGAGGGGTGCTAATACCTTCCCCTTGCGTAACCGACTCCCGATCCCATCTCTCTTTGGTCGCGAGACCATGTCTTTTCCAGGTTTACTTCGAGCATTTCCTTTCCCCCTTTTGGGATAAATAACGCACGGTGGCAGCTCTGTTTGTTTGTTCATTCCCATCGGTTGTTTTTCGCGGATGCGACAATTTGAAGCTCACATAAAAAGTTAGCCAAGGTGAAATAAGTGAACATATGGCTTGACACTTAGAAACTTTTTTGACATGTTTGATTTTCCCAACTTCCACCTCAAACTTCATCATCATCCAATCTTAAAATAAAAAAGTTTTAAACATGAAAGTTGTTCTTCTTGATCCAACCTTTCCAAAAAGTCTAATTTCATCCATTTTGGACAAGATTTGAATGGGTTGCGCATGGCTTGAACATGAATGATCATTTGGCACAAATTGAACTTAAACATTCCATACACCAATGCATAACACTCCAACATGATCTCAGCAAGGCTTGTACTCAATTATGGATTAGAAGAAGTGATTTCATAGGCCTGTTACACGCCCATGCACCCATGCAATGTACATTGCTATTTTTGGATTTCATTTCAAGTGTGCAAATATCAATCCATTTGGCTATAAATATAGCCCTCTATGCTCAGAAACAAGGACCATGCGCGCTAGCTTTGAATCCATACCTTCAAACCCTCTCATTTCAAAGGATAACTATGATAATTTCCATTGGAAATTGAGTTTGAATCTCACTATTTTGAGCTTCGAAACTCCAAGAGTCCTGAGCTTTTCAACCATTCAATTATACTCTTTTAAGTGTCCTGAACAAGATCAAGAGCAAGCAAGAGCAAGATCAATGAAGCACAGACCTGCATTGAAGGTATTTTCCATAAATTTTCATCTCTTCGATTCTCATTGAATTCTCCATAATTCTCTTGGATCTTTGGTTGTATGAAGTACTACCAATGTAGGCAACAAGATTGAGATTCTTTGAGGTCAAATCGAAGCAACTCAGATCGTGCACCTCAAATTTCAACTCCTTGTATATCTCAATATACTTGGAGTTAGGATGAATTGAGGCCAAATTCGAGCTCAGGGGCGTTTTTACTTTAACTTCACGTACTTATATTTAATTTTGGTGATGGTTGTGGATGAACCAGTTCGGTGAAGCTCACCGGAGAAGGAGACCGGAGCTTTGGCTCCTGTGGTGAGTTGACATTCATCTGAGCCACTTGATCCATTTGAAATGATCTAATCTCGTGCATTAAAACTGATTACAACTTGTGTTACACTTTGACTCGTGATTATGGTGGATTGCGCGCTAGCAGCCACTTGATCTGCCACCTCAATTAATGAGGGAGATCAAGTGGTCCACGTTTTTTCTCATTTTCTGATTTTTATTTTATTTGGTTTATTTTCATTAATTTATATTAATTTTACTATTGATCCAAAAAATATGAGACTTTCACCAAATTTTTAAAAATAAATTCCTCTTTCATTTTCTGAATTAAAATTATTTTTTGGGTCATTATTAATATTTTTCATGATTTAATTGATTTTGTGAATATTTTTAATTGTTTAAAAATACTTTTAAGTCTCAAAAAATTATGAATTTTTTTTCCAAGGTCGTTTGACCTTGTTTGACCTATGATAAATCTCATGGCCATTTATTTGGTGTTTTGATGAGGTTTTAGGATTTTGACAAACCATAATTTAATTTAATGCATTATTTCATTGATTTTAATTGTTTAATTGCAAAATAAATTGTGTTGAGCTTTTAATCTTGACTTGTTGAGTTTGATTTATGTTGTTGGGCCTTGGTCAAGGTTGATTTGACTTTGTTGAGTGAAAATCATTGGATTTAGGGGATTGATGAAATATACATTTCATCTCCCAAAATGAATGAATGATTTTAATTTGATAAAAGTCCTCCTTTGACCAATTTGTGTTGATTCTATTCCCCCTCCCTCTTCATCTCAATCCCCTTCTCTATTCGTTCATGTCATGGACCTATGATATCTCTATATCCTAAGGCTAGTTGATTGCAAAATCAACATAAATGTGGATGAGATTAGGTCCACCTCTCTTACATATTCTTTTTTTGAGTGATATGTTTTAGGAGCATAGTCCATTATACTATGTCTATAGCATGCATAAGTCCAATTACGATTGCTTAACATAGCGCTAAATTTGTGACACAAAAGGCATAACATTCTAGTAAGTGAGATTGTAAGTCTCCCCTCTTTCATGGTATTGTATGGAAACTTTGCCTTTTTTCCTTCCTTTGGAAGATGTCTTGGTTCAAGGATTCATGCTTGTGAATAGTGGGTTGAGTGTTCTCCAAATAATGACTTAAACAAAACAAAAGCAAAAACAATACTAACTTCTAATCAATTAACAACTAACATTTAATTTCAAGCCATTTATTTTTATGCACTTTAATTTTGAGCTTTTATTCATTTGCCATTATTCATACCATTTAACTTGTTTACTTTAATGTCATTTTCACTTTGCTCATTTGAGCCATATCTTGTGATTATTTTATGATTGTATATACTTGTTTGTGTTCTTTTTACCTTAATATACATAATAACAACAAAAACCCTAAAAGACATTTTGTGTGGACTGTTCGTTTGCTCTGAGACATTGGACTTAGAATTAGGCAACACTCCTTGAGACATTGTGATCCCATTTGAGTTCATCTGCAACATGATATTTTGGAGTTGTTACTTTGAACATGTGTCTAATGCTTATCTTTGAAGTCATCTGACACACGGAAGATTATGAAGAAGATCATGAAGTTGCTAAGCTTGGATGTGGATATCTTTATTTGATGCCTTGCTCTTCATCTTGCTATTTGTGTATTGATATTGCTTGATTCTAAAGTCCAAGGGAAATTTGGGTTTCTATATGATATTCTTGTCTATTGGATTACAGCTCATTGGTCAGATTTTTCAACTCTTAACTTTTAAATTTGTGCTTAGGATTAGTCTCTTCATCTCCTCCCCATTTCTTTAATTTAAAATCTCTCCTTCCTTTTAAAATCTTCTTTGATTGTGTTTGTTTTCTAAACTTAGACCATTTTGCAAATTAGAAACTTTGGCCTTATGCCATTGCATTTTTTAAATTCCTTTCTTAATTAAACTTGTAAATGAACTTAATCATACTTGACTTAAAATTTCAAAAGCCAAAAAGAACTAACACTCATTCAAACCATTTTTAGGCCTCTTGTGCCTTTGTTAAACTTAATTTTTGTTAAAACCAATGCACTCATTTTGAAATTTTTACCACGAACTACGAGGTTTTAGTCTCTCATTTTATGTTGGTACGTATGTAGGCACAAGTCTGAAGGTCTTGTCAAACACAAAAATATAATTAATGAATTCTGTTTTCATCTCTCCGCTTTATTTATTACAAACATCTTTTGTACAAAAATACATGTGCACACAAAAAAGGGTTCCCTAGGAGTACATAGGAAACTTTGGGTGCCTAACACCTTCCCTCTGTGTAACCAACCCCCTTACCTGTAATCTCTGGCATTTTATTAGTTCTGATTTGAAAACTTCTTATCTTTTGGGTTTTGTTCGTACTTTTCCCATTTGCCTTGGAAACAATAAAAGCGCGATGGCGACTGTGGTTTTATTGAAGTCCATCTTATCCATAGCTTGATGGGCATGAATTTACCGCTACACCCCTCAATTGGAAGAAAATGAGATGACTAAGATCTTCCTCAAGACCCTGAGCTCATTTTACTACGAGCGAATGATTGCTAGTGCCCCCTGTGATTTTAGCGAAATGGTAAACATGGGGATGAGATTAGAAGAAGGTGTCCGCGAGGGACAATTATCTAAGGAAGAAGCATCATCGAGCAAGAGGTATGGTAACATTTTCCCTAAGAAGAAGGAAGCTTAAGCCAATGTAGTGTCAGTTGGGAGGCAGAGGAGGCCTCATGTTAGAAGAAGCTTGCAACCCCGTTAACCCCATCATCAAGTATCATCTGTTATTCCAGTGTTTTCCAACAATCAATCAATGAAAGTTCAATAACAACGTCAACAACAGCCACAACAAAGAACAAACAACTACAACAACAACACCACCAACAATCATTAACAACAACAGAACTCTGAGAGGAAGAATGTCTCTTTCGACCCGATTCCTATGCCTTATGCTGATTTGTACCCATCTTTGGCTCTCAAGAACCTACTTCAACCAAGAAATCCTCCGTAAATTCCAGAACCACTTCCATCGTGGTATAAGCCAGAGCTTCATTGTGCCTTTCATCAAGGGGCTCCTGGCCATGATATTGAGAATTGCTACCCGCTGAAGTATGAAGTCCAAAAGTCGGTAAAGAGTGGGATGATGTGTTTGAGGACCGTGCGCCTAATTTTAAAGCAAAACCCATTGCCTTCTCATGGTAATCCCTCTGTCAATAGGGTAGATGGTTGTCCAAGAAGTTTTCGAGTATTTGATGTACAACGTTGTAGCGGGGTATTCGTTACCTTTAAATTTATTGACTAAATCAAAAGTAAATCAAACAATTCGAGTCGCCACCACACTTCTATTAATCCAAAGGAAAGGTTACAAAGTGAACAAAAGCCGAGAAGTTTTATCACATAAAAAACTAATAAAAATGTCAGAGATCTGGGTAAGGGGGTTGGTTATGCTATGGGAAGGTTTTAAGCACCCAAAACATCCTTAGTACTCTATGGGAACCCTTTTTTCAAAGTTGTATGGTAAGTTGGTATTTGTGAAAATATTTATGCAAACATGATTGGAGAGATGGGAAAAGAATATACACATTATTTACAATTTTGTTGTTTGAATGGATGAACCCATTGCCTACGTACCATCACAAAGGTAGGATCAAACCCTCGTAGTTCGGGGTAAAAATCTCAAAATATTGGTGAATTGACTTGATCAAAAGCCTTAAGGTCTTTTGTTATCAAAGGGAGAAAACTCAACCTAATCCAATAATCCACCATGTGAGGAGAGCTTCAACATACTAGTGAGGGATCCACCCTATAATAAGTATGAAAGACTTATAGTCCAATCACTGAGGATGAGGTGAGATTTAGATCAACCATTATGATAACTCAAACCTATGGATACTGTTTATGAAAAAGGTTTTAACAAAGGTGGCCATAACCACAAAAACCAATTTGAAGTGAGTTATATTTACAAATTAGAAGTATTCACAAAAATGAAGTCAGAGTTGACTTAAGATTCAATTCAAAATAAGTATTAAATGAAAAGAGTTTGAAAAATCAAAGGCATATGGCCTAGGTTTCTAATTTGAAAACAATGTCAATGTTTCCACAAAATAAGTTTGGCTTGGGTTAGAGTGGAGGGAAGAAGAGAAGGGCTAGTCCTAAACATGCAAAGATGAGAGAAGAGAATAAAAACCCTTGGAATTCCTTTCTTGAGATCATAAAGATGATCCAAGATGCTCCTTTCCTTTGGACTTAGCAAGCAACAAGCAATCAAAACAAATACACATTCAAGCTCCTAGGATCTCCATTTGGCTTGTCTCTTAACTTGGATGCTCATGACAATGGTCCTACTAACTATCTCAAATTTGGAATCCTTATCACACAAGAACAAACAATTAAAAAGTTCACAACGCAATAATAGAAATGGACAAAGATAGAGTTTAAATTAGGGGTCCTTTCAAGTCAACATCAAGATATAAGCATTCTAAAGGTATGAGGCCTAGTTGCTCTTCAACGATTTTAGCATTCTAAAGGCATGACACCTAGTTGCTCTTGAACTCCATTAAGAATAGGTGAGGTCCTAGTTCTAAGTCCTTTATCCTTTTGGCATTGGGTTCACACAAACAAAGACAAAACAAGCACAAGGCAATAATATATTTACACAATAATGTGCTCAAGTGAGCAAAAGGCAAATGGCATAAACATAAACATGAGCTCAAATGAGCAGAGGGAAAAGACAATATGAATAAATGAGCAAGAAGTTAAATTGCATTAAAGTAAATTGCAAGAATTAAATGCTGGAATTAAAAGTTAGTGATTAGTAGTTAGTGTTAGTGTGCTATAAGGCAATTTAGCGCAATGTTAAGCAATCGTAACTGGACTAATATAGTAGTCACACCTATCTGAGGTCGGTCAATAAAACTATAGGCAAATAAACACAAGTTAGAGACCATGACTAGTAAGACAAGCTCCTACAACTTGCCATGCCAAAAGAAAAGAAGAATGACCTTGTATGGATTTCAGGTTCTTTGCTTAACCAAGAAGCAACCTATCTTGGACACAAAGCAATTCATTTGATCTTTGATCAAGTTGAATTTTATTTGGATCAAAGAAGGTTAAGCCCCTCATATGTCAAGGCTAACCACCAATCATTAACTCATTGGTCAAAAGAAAAAGAAGAAGATGAGAGATGAAGATGAAATATGGAAATTCAAATGACATAACCAAAACACAATGATCAAATGTGAATGGAATCAACATCAATCAATGGTAAACAGAAGTGAAATGAAGATTGGAAGTCAAGAAAGGTCAAACATATTTTTGGTATTTTTTTGGAATTAAAATAATACATAAAATAAAATGAACAAAGTAAGGTCAAACTTCAAATCCAATTCAAATCAACTTGGATAAGTCCAATTGGATCATCATAAGTCTAACATGGTCAAACAAAGTTTGACAAATTTTCTCAACATTTTTTGAAAACAGAAGCTATTTTAAAATCAATTAAAAGCATTAAAATATAACACAAATAAATTAAAATCTTAAATAAATCTCAAATCAATTAAGAAATTGATAGGAATGTTTTCATAGACTTATCATGATCCAAAGGTGTTAAGAAAGTATTTTTTGGAATTTTTGAATATCAAAAAGTATTTTAAATGAATTAAAAACTATTTAAAACAAAATAATTCACAAAAAATATTGAATGGAATCATAAAAATAATTAAAAATCAGATTATGAAACTATATTTTAAAAGAATTTTTTTGCAATTGGTCCCATATTTTTGTGATTCCAAATAAAGGAGTTATGAATTTTTGAAAATAAATGGATTTAAAGAAAATAAAACAAAAATTATAAAAAGAGAAAAAATCTGGAGTGCATGATCCAACCTCATTAATTGACGTGGACCATCATGTGGCTCAGATACGCGCGCTCACCATGTACATTAGTTAAACGCATTGCAAAATATTTTAAAAAAGGTCAAACAAGGCAAAGTCTTAGATTAGATCATGGCAATTGGATCCAAGGGCCAAAGAGATGCCACGTAGGGACGGTGGTGGAAACCACCGTCTTCTCCGGTGAGCCAACGAATTCCGGCCACCAGTTGCAGGTTTAGTAACCTCAACCAAACCACACGTGCCTTATATCAAATTAAAGTTAGGGTGATGTACATCACCCCTGTAACCTTGGATTTCTCTCAAGATCTCTATGGAAGGAGAAATTAGAGATGGAAAATCCAGGTGTTCAATTTGCAGTTCATCAATTCATGAAATTAAAGCCACCATTGACTTGCCTCTCACACAAGGACTTCAGAAAACCAAGCAAACTCAAGCAAAACACAATATATGATGAGATTCGAATCAAAACAGTTGAGATGTAAACCTTTGAAGTGTAGCTTTGATGACTGTCGCAACCTGAAAAATGGAATGCAAAAAAAAACAACCGGCGAAGAAAGACAGGAGAGTCGCCACCGTGCGTTATTTATCCCAAAGGAGGGAAAGGAAACGCTCGAAGTAAACCTGGAAAAAGGAAAGGACAAGACGGGGTCTCGCAACCAAATCTTGGGTTCGGGAGTCGATTATGCGAAGGGAAGGTATTAGCACCCCTATGCATCCGTAGTACTCTACGGGATCCACTTTTGTAGTTCTTGTCTAAAGGGTGTGGGTTTATCTAATGTGTTATTTAAAAAAAAGGGGTCAAAAGAAAATGACTCGCACGGATGTCGCATCCACTGCATACGTATCTCATCTGAATATGAGAATCAGAGTCTTCGTAGCTCGGCTACCTAGGGGTTAAGGGTAATTGTGCTCGCTAAGACATCGCGTCTTATGCCTACGTATCTCATATGGAATGAGAATCAGAGCAAGCCGTAGTTCGGCTAACTACGGGGTTATGGATTGGGTTTTGGACGAACGACGTTACTACGCAATCTACCGGATGCTCGACCTTTAGAGACTTACTCGCCTGTAGTAGAAGGAGTTAACGTGTTCTTAGGAGAAGAAAAATCAATGAGTTGGTAGGGTTAGGGATGCTCATGCAAAAGGGAAATCCTAGACGAAGGAACCTGCATAAAGTAAACACACAAAACATTGCCTCCTATCGAGGTCTTCCAACTAAGAAAGCGGTAAAAATACGGGAAAATGTAAAAGTACCACACGGATAAAGATCCGAAGTAACAATAATTAACGGAACAAGGAAACCCTGAGATCCTCCCAAGCTAACACCATCAAAGAAAGTGAGTCAGTACAGGTAATCGGAACGAAACCTCCAGGCGGTATCCCACAAATAAAGTGGAACACCAGGCAAACCATCTCTGCAAGAGTCATATGAGCCCTCACAAAACAAAACTCAACAAACAGGTTAGAGAAACAAGATAGGGTAATCAAGAGTTGCCCCCAAATCAAAATGTAACCACATGAATCATGCCATTAAAATTCACAAAAAGCTCACAAAAAGCAACCAAGGGTAGGAGGCCTAAACCTCTTGTCAAACACATGCATCAAAAGGGTATCAAATTCACCCATAATACCTCATACATTTAGAGCATTCAAATTAAAGGCATAAAGATGATGGATATAGGGCAAACCTGATTGGAGAGATCGGTTGAAATCAAATGGCACGGCTGGATTTGCAAACCAATGTTAGGGTTTGCTTGAGCTGAAAGTGTGTGAGTCAGAATGAACCTTTCAGAGTTGCCTGGAGGTTTCTGCAGATTAATTCTCACTCTCTCTATCTAGGTTTCTCTCCAGGTTTTGTCCAGGATTTTGTTCCAAGGAAACCTCAGAGTGTTTTGCTTCTCTTCCTTTTTCTGTTTGTTCTCCCTCTTTTATAACCTGATTTTCATGGCTTTGTGGGCTCAAATGAGAGAGGTCCAAGTCTGAGATTTTTTCTTTTATTTATTTATTTTTATTTATATATTTATTTAAACTTTTTTTTTTGCATAACACGTGGGCTTCGCCTAGCGAGCATGACAGCTCATGAACAAACCTTTTCTCCTTCAAGATTAATGTTTTGAATTTCGAATAGACCCCTGTTGGAAGTAACTCCAGTCTTTCCCTTATGTTGACTGATCATCTAAATAGAATCCACAAAGTGTCCTAGATGATGTTCAAGCTTCTTGGAGCTAATCCCGATTGACATGATGAAATGCAATGTATCTAATGTTAAATGACCTAAAAATGAATGCGTGAATAAGGAGGGCAAATTTTGGGGTGTTACAATGAGCACGATCCAACCAATCTCTTGCTTGCAGCTTGATCTTGAGGTATGGTATGAGTGCAAGGCTTAGGAATTAATATTGAAGATCAACTGATGTTGTTGAAAATCAAACTTTAAAAGTGAAATAAAAATGCAAAATTCCTTTGGTTTGAGGTTGCGATTCAATTCCAACAGAGTTTTAGCCGCCTTCAGGTTGAGAGTTGAATGAAGCAATGCATCTATTTATAGTTGAAGCTGCAAGGAGAGTCAATGGAACTCGTGTGCATGATCATTGGGTCCTCCATGCATGGGCCTGTAAAGGCGCATGTGAGACCCAAAACCAATTGGAAATGCAAGCTGAAGTGATTTGGAGAAGGTTTGGACATGCAGATTGAATGGCAATTGCTTGTGCATGAAGGTTTCATGTGAATTTCATAATTGGTCACAAATATTCCCCTCTTCGAAAGTCCCATATGGAAAATCCAAACATAGGCATGTGAGTAACGGTTGGAAAGGTCTTTACATAAGGAACAAAAGCTATGTTGAACAAAAGTCCATTTGGAATTTGGAAAGTTGTGAAAACTGGCCATGAAGTTTGATATACAAAATATGTCTTTGAAAATTTTGCCAAAAGTGACCAACTTCAAGCCCTTATTTTTCAATGATTCAAGCCTAAAATGAAAACACATCCAACAACAAAGTTGTAGATCTTTTCATGATGATCAATTTGGACTGAAGTTTTGCATCATTTAGATTTTTGATGATAAAGTTATGGGCACTTGAAGTTGGACTTTTTCAAGATTCAATGGCTTTGGTCCAAAGTGACCTATAATGTTTTGTATTACCACATGTGTTTCTTTTAGGATTATCAAATTTTGTCCAACATAACATTTGAATTAGACATCTTAAGATTTTTAATGCAATTGGTATCACCTCTAAATCATAAAAAATGAAGGAGTTAGGTCCTTGGGAAGTTGATCCAAAGTTAGGGTTTTAGTCAAAATGACCTAGAATGTTTTGAAATGAATGATGACCTTCCAAGTTTCAAATGGATTTTTGATAAAACATGAAAATTGTTCATATGGTTCTTAATAACAGTTTTGATTTTGGGGTCATCATCATTTGACAAACACATCAAAAGTTAGGTCTCAGTGGATTTCAAAATAGTCAGATGACGTGACTGGTCAACCTCTCAAGTCCAAACTTCCAATCTTGATGAATGAATGATTGAGGATACTCACGTAGGCTCATATATGCATAAAATAGTTATTGAAAGAACTTACCTTGATTGAATTTGATCATAGGTTGATGTTGCTTCATGAGCAATGCACATTCAATGCACAGATGAATTAGGGTTTCCTTGGGAAGCAATCCTCAAGCCCTTTGTTTTATCTTGATCAAATTGAAAAATTGAGATACTTGGGAGACATATATGATGATTGAGAGCTTTGGGGACCATTGTCATGCTTCCTTTCATCGTCATCTGGTCATTTCATTGAGCATAGGGGCCTCCTAGGAGTCTTGGATCTTATGATTGCTTGAGCTTCAAAACAAAAGATGTTAGTCACATACTTTTGTGCTTTTGGTTAGTAAACAAAATAAGAAAATCAATAATATACAATTCAAGCATGCTTGGTGGTCTCAAAACAACTCACACAAGTCCCAACCCTAGGGTATGAAGCCAAGATGCTATGATCCTTGAGGCAAAATGCAATGAGCAATGATGTGATGCCATGAGGGATCTTAGGGTCAAAATTAGGGTCTTACAGATGCCCCTATTTAAGGTCAATCTAGCCGGAGATATGAAGGTTAAAATCTTCGTCTCGACGAGATAGAATGGGCTTAAATAATAACGAAGATATGAATTTTGGTCCCTAAGAGACCTCATGATGCAAATGTATGTATGCACAAGTTAATACTCCGTGGGAAATATGGGCACAAAGGAAAATAAATCAGGAGAAACTGAAAATTCGAAGGAGTAATATGCTCACTAGGGAGACAGAGACTCTGGGGAGAAATAAAGGGTAAAATGCGTGAGCAGGTCACGACTTAAGACTTGTTGGGAGACACGAAGGGATTCCATGAAAATAAATCGATGGAAAGACTCGAGCTGACGCAAAGATGCATGTATTGGGGAATATGCCAATACAACAAAAATATCCACAAAGGATACTTCGGACAAAACTCCAGACTCAGGTGGGGGTTTCCATTAAGGACTCAACTGAGGAAGCAATGAATTAGGTATTACCGGTTACTGGGTAACAAACTCAAAACAGAGACAAGTGATCAAAACACCGGTATAAGGGTGAAAGAATAACATGCTCAGGGAGAAAGGATATCTAAGACCGGTATAAGGGTGAGAGATATCAATTATCCGAAACATTTGAGGAAGAACTAAAAGGTATATTTCGACTCAGGAAAATCTGACTCCACAGGGGACAACAAGTCATAATAGGGAGCAGAAGGAAGGAACACCAGAGATACCGGTTACTGGGCATATAATAGGTGACCAACCAGGCGTGAATTGGGAATATAAGTCCAAGCCACTCATCATCCGAAGGGAGGGATGAAAACAGTAAACTCGACTTACAGGATGGATATTCGATTTCACAAGGAAATGCAAATCTTACTCAACTGGGGAAGAAAGAGACTTCGACTGAAGAGCGCATGAGATACATTATTTATTACCGTCAGAACTTAGATAATACACTCGCATGGAAGATTATCCACAACCGGTTATTCGGTTAATAAAGGATAGATCAACCGAAAAGAAAGGACATCGGGATACCGGTTACTGGGTATAAAATAATGACCAATCCAAAGGAGAAACAATCATTACCAAACAAGGGTAAATGAAAGATGACTCGCTGGGGATACATTGACAAAAGCAATGATCCAGGAGATATATCACCGGTTACTGGGTGACGTACTCGAAAATGAAGGAATATCAATATCGAATATTGGATAAAGATAACCAACAAAGACGGGATTACATCTACCAGTTACTGGGTAGAAAACCACAGAAATAGGACTTACGACTACCGGCTACTAGGTAGAAGGCCACAAAGTCCACTGGGGAAAGGATGAATAATTACTGGTTACTGAGTAATTGAACAGCTAAACCACAGGGAAACTGCAGGGGAAATAACAAGAAAGGAGTCAATCTAGGAACAAGCGAGAAAGACACAATCAAACAAGACTCAACCCAATAAGGATATAACTCAAGGGAATAATTCCATCCCAATACATAATTCAGGAGGAAATTGAAACAATAATCATCCACGAGGACATAACTCAGTGGGGAATATAGAAGGAAAGATAGACACTTTCTGCCTATGGGGCTGACTCTTATGGAGAGATCAGACACAAACATCTTCTTGGGGAAGAACATTTCACCAAAGGCAAGAGATAACAAGCAAAGATATATGGCAAAGAATGCAACATGAAAATCTGAATGCTATGATTATGCATGTATATGCGTGGTTTATGCATGATTAATGCTGAAAAACAGACATATCCAACACAAACAAGTCCAAGAATCAATGGACAGACATCCGGTATAACATCTAAAAGAGAATGCCAGGCCCACAGGAGAAAACCCAATCTGGTGGGGAGCATCTAATACCAGGAAACACCAATCACCAGTTGGGGATCAGAGACCGCTGTTGGGAATAAGCAAAGGTCATAACTACCAAATGTTGGGGATCTTCCCACAATTCTCGGGAACATGCAGAAATGTCTCTGCTACCGGGAGAAGGAACAAACTGCTCCACTGGGGAAGCTACAAAGTCAACGCCAGGGATTTGCTGCTGAACAGACAAAAGATTCGATGTAGAGGAAATTCTAACAGGGAGCTCAATACGAATCAGATCCATTATAGAAGAAACTCAATTGGAGAACTTATCAGGGGAGAGGATATGAAACTCTGTGGGGAACAACCACCAAACAGAAATTCCAACAAATAAAACACTTCCTTTCATCTACCGGAGAGACATCTCTACCAAGGAGAGAGAACCAACACTCCGCTGGGGAAGGAAATAAATATCTTTAACAACAGCTCTGCTAGGGGGAAACTATCCAATAAGGAGGGGAACACGAATATCAAGCTCTGATCAGGCCATTCCACTAGGGAAGGCTGAAGCCGATCATACTGGGGATAAGCCGCTACGAGCAACCCTACCGGAGATGAGTTGTAGGCAACCTCCCAGGGAGGGACTACAAGCCAACCTGCTGAGGATTTCCTCTCATGCTGGGAATTCCTGCCCTTTCTGTGGGAGATTTCCATTTATGCTGAGGGAAGACAAACTTCCTCGAAAGATAGCATATCAAATTTTATCAATCTATAAGGGATTTAAGGTCAGTCCACACAAGGGATGATAACCATTTAATTAATAAAACACAAATTCTAGATTCAAACTCTCTGGTGATCTGAGGATGGAGGTAGAGGTATACACATCAAGGCCAACACTCAAAACTCTCTGGGGACTTAATGACATATCACCCTTCTCTGCACTCACAGAGGAGGTAACCTAAAAGATGATGAAGAGAAAACAAATATGCTAGGAATATGAACAAATGTCTTACCCTTTTGGAGATCATACTATCCTTGGGAGAGCACTGAGGACATTCCATTTATCCTTTCAGTCATTGTGAAGGTTCACTTTGTTTAAAAATAGTTTATATTAAAACTTTATTTAAAACAATGATATTTATCAATTAAAACATGCAAACATTTGTTAAGCAGAAACAAATAAGAGTGCCAAGAATTGGATAAACGCTCAAATTTATTTGATAGAATGGTAGTCTACAAATGGCGAGACTCCATGGATTTTTACAAATTTCAAATTGGTGATATAGGTTTGGAAAAGGCTAGATTGAACATAATGACCGTTTCTCCACCAACTCTGAATCCAATGTATTCAAAGCTTCAGTTAACGATGCCTGAGCGAGAATCTTTGACAGACGACAACTGTAGAACAAAGTCTTGTCAAGATGCAGTTACTTGCCAAATCCCTGATTTTTTCCTAAATTGCCCCAAGGTGAGGTACTCAATCTAGCGGGATGTATATATTCATTTTTTATGTCTCTAACTTTTGTCTGGATCGCCCTTTCGGGTTTTCAATCCACCGAGACGCTCATTTTTTTCCTAAGTCGCCCTTTCCAGTTTACAACTTAGCGAGTTATTCTGTTTTTATTTTAGGCGAAGTATTTCTTGACTGCATCTGAATTCACAGGATGAGTGAAATCCTCCCTATCCATAGTTGTAAGTATCAAAGCACCGCATGAAAAGGCTCTCTTAACAACATATGGAATTTCATAGTTTGGAGTCCACTTGCCCCTGGAATCGGGCGCGAAAGACAAAACTTTCTTGAGCACGAGGTCACCTTCTCGGAACACACGAGGCTTGACCTTCTTATCAAAGGCTTTCTTCATCCTCTACTGATACAACTAACCATGGCACATGGCAGTTAATCTCTTCTCTTCAATCAAATTCAGTTGGTCATAACGACTCTGAACGCATTCAACCTCAGTGAACTTGGCTTCCATCAAGACTCTCATGGATGGGATCTTAACCTCCACGGGGAGCACAACCTCCATGCCATAAACAAGAGAGAAAGTGGTTTCCCTTGTTGAAGTGCGGACAGATGTACGATAGCCATGCAACATGTAGCGGGGTATTCGTTACCTTTAGATTTATTGACTAAATCAAAAGTAAATCATACAATTCGAGTCGCCACCGCACTTCTGTTTATCCAAAGGAAAGGTTAGAAAGCGAACAAAAACCGAGAAGTTTTATAAAATCAAAAACTAATAAAAATGTCAGAGATCAGGGTAAGTGGGTTGGTTATGCAATGAGAAGGTTTTAAGCACGCAAAATATCCTAGGTACTCCTAGGGAGCCCTTTTCACAATTTGTTGTAAGGTAGGTTGGTATTTTGTGAAAATTTATTTGTGCAAACATGATTGGGGGGATGAGAGAAGAATATAAAAATTTATTTACCATTTTGTGTTTGAATGGATAAACCCATTGCCTACGTACCATCTTAAAAAAAAAGATTAGGATCAAAACCTCGTAGTTCGGGGTAAAAATCTCAAAAGAAGTTGGTGAATTGATTGGTGCAAAGGCCTTAAGGTCTTTTGTTATCCAAGGGAGAAAACTCAACCTAAAACCACAAATCCACCATGTGAGGATAGCTTCAACATGATAGTGAGGGGTTAACCTTATAATAAGCATGGAAGACTCATTGTCCATCACTAAGGATATAGGTGAGTATTATATCAACCTCAAGAATAACTCAAACCTAATAGCTAATGGATATGAAAAGTTTTGATAAGAAAGTGGCCATTGAAACCACAAAACATTTGAATGAGTTATATTTACCAATGAAAAGTATTTACAAAATATGGTCCAAGTTGACTTAAGGATTCAATTCAAAGTAAGTGTTATGAAAAGAAAGTTTTAAAATCAAAAGCATAATGCTTAGGTTTCTAATGTTTGAAAATAAATGTTACTGTTTGCACAAAAGTTTTGGCTTGGGTTAGAGTGGAGGGAAGAAGAAGAATGGCTAAGTCCTAAACATACAAAGATGAAGGAAGAGAAATAAAACCACAAATGGAGTTCCCTTCTTGAGATCATATTGATGATCCAAGTAGCTCCCATCCTTTGGAATAAGCAAGAAAATAAGTGTGTACTCAAGCAATCAATCAAGCAAGCAAGCTCTTAGGAATCCTCCAATGGATCTTATATCTCTCATTTTAGAAGCTCATGACAATGGTTCTTCAATTAGGCACAAGTTGGAATCCCTAGCACAAGAACACCCACATCAAAAAGTTCTATAATGCAAACAAAGAATGGACAAGAAGGTAGTTTAGAGAATAGATCCTTTCAATTTCTCTTCAACATTAAGCATTCTAAAGGCACGAGGCCTAGTTGCTCTTTGACTTTTATAGCACTCTAAAGGCATAAGGCCTAGTTGCTCTTTGACTCCATTTTTGCATTAGGAATGTCCTAAAGTCTAAGTCCTTTTGTCCATTTTCATTTTGTTCACAACAATCAAAATAAAACACAAGCACAATAGTATATACACAATCATGTGCTCAAGTGAGCAAAAGGCAAATTGCATTAACATAAACATGTGCTCAAATGAGCAAAGGGCAAAAGCAAATGAATAATATGTACAAGAATATTAAATTGCATAAATGTAAAGTGCAAGAATTAAATGTTAATGGTCAATTGTTAGTGTTAGTGTGCCATAAGGCAATTTAGAGTTATGTTAAGCAATCGTAAGTGGACTAATGTAGTAGTCACACCTATCTGAGGCCGGTCAATAAAAATATAGGCAACAACACAAGTTAGAGATCTTGATTAGTAAATCAAACTCCTACAACTTGCCATGCCAAAGGAAGATGAGAAATGATCTTGTATTGATTTAGGTTCTTTGCTTGATTAGGAAGCAACTTATCCTTAATGCAAAGCCATTCACTTGATCTATGATCAAGATGAATTAGATTTGAATCAAGGAAGGTTAAACCTCCCATACATCAAGGCTAACCCCCAATCTTTAACTCATTGATCAAAAAAGAAAAAAGAAGATGAAAAAGGATATGAATAAGAATGAACATTAATGTGAATGGGAATTCAAATGAAGTAATCAACATACATTGACCAAAGATAGATGGAATCAAGGTCAAACATTAGTAAACAGAAGTATAATGATACTTAGAAGTCAAGAAACAAATAAAATATTTTTGGCATTTTTGGAAATTAAAATAATACTTGAATTAAAAATAAACAATTAAAGGTCAAACTTCAAATCCATTTCAAATCAACTTTGAAAAGTCCAAATGGATCATCCTAAGTTCAACAAAGTCAAACAAAGTTTGACACAAAATTTCAGCATTTTTAGAAACCAAAAACTATTTTTAATCAATTAAAAATGCAAAAAAAAAACTAATTGAATTAAAATCTCAAATAAATCTCAAATCAATTAAGAAATTGATGAGAATATTTTTCATAGATCCATCATCATTCAAAGAGGTTAAGAAAATATTTTTGTATTTTTTGGATATTGAAAACTATTTAAAATGAATTAAAAATAACCAGAAATGAGAAAATTCATAAAAAATATCAAATGATAAAATAAAAAATATGAAAAATCATTTTTAGAAACTAGAAATTAAAAGAGAAATAATGCAATTGGTCTCACATTTTTTGGGATTAAAATGAATGAGATGTGATTTTTTGAAGTGAAATGGAATAAAAGAAATAAAATGGAAATTAAAATCAGAAATAAAAATAAGAAAAAACGAGAGGCGTTGGATTCAGGCTCATTAATTGAGCTGTCGCATAAAATGATTCTCAAGCGCGCCTCCACCAAACACTTAAGTCAATGAGAAGCTTGTGGACATTAAAAAAGTCATAACAAAAGAAGGTCCACGACCATGGTTTGATCTGGAGTTGGGACGGTGGTGTGCACCACCGTCTTCTCCGGCAAGCTCAACAACTCCGGTGAGAATTACAGTCATGGCACACTCAACCAAACTAGGCAATCTACACATCAATGGAAAACTGGGGTGATGTACATCACCCCTATGCCATCTATTTTCACTCTAGATCTCCATGGTAAGAGAAATCAGAGGAGGAAAATTATGGTGTTCATCTTGAACTCAATGGAATTTCAAAATTAAAAGCATAAATGAATTGCCTCTGATGAGAGGACTTCAGCCAACCCAATAAATGCAAGGAACAAGCTACAAACAATGAGTTTCGAAGAAGGAAAGTTTGAATATCCACCTCTGAAATATGGATTTGTTGAACACAATTCTTCAAAGCTTTTGGTTGCAACGTGATCTAGAGATGAAGATGAAGCAAGGTCAAGGAATTATAAGTCTGAAAATCAACCAATGTAGTTGAAATTCAGATCTGAATTTTTGAAAAGCAAGTGAAAATTCCTTTAAGTATGGTTATGGATGGAGTTGTGCAGCATAACAGGCACCTTCAGGTTATCAAATTATGAAGCCTTGCACTCCTATTTGTAGCAAATGAAAGCTGCAAGCATGACCAAAGTGTGTGCATGGATGAAGAGGGCCTCCATGAATGGGCCTGTACAGGCGCATGAAGGGCCCAATTCCTATTGCAAATGAATGCTGATATCACATTCAGGTGAAATGGATGTGCAGAAATGATGCAATTAGCTTGTGCGATGAGTTTGAATTAAGTTTCCAAAAATGTACCAAAATTTCTCTTCTTCGAAAGTGATACTTCCAAAAATAAAACATAGCCTTATGAGTAATGGTTGGAAAGCTCTTTACGTGAGGATCAATTGTTATGTTGAACAAAACTTCATTTGGAATTGGGAAATTGATGAAAATTGGTCATAAAGTTCAATGTGCAAAACATGTGTATGTGAAAATTTCCAAAATGGGCAAACTTCAAGCCCTTTTGATTCAATGATGAAAGCTCCAAATGACAAAACCTTCAACATAAAAGTTGTATATGTTTTCAAGAAAATCAATTTGGACTTCAATTTTGCATCATTTGGATTTTTGATAAGAGAGTTATGGGCACTTAAAGTTGGACTTTTTCACATTTCAATGCTTTTGGTCCAAAGTGACCTATAATGTTTTGCATTATCACATGTTTTTATTTTAGGATTATGACAATTTTCTCAACATAAAAAATTAAGTACACATCTTAAAATTTCCAATTCATTTGATCCCACCTCAAAATCATGAAAAATGAATGAGTTATGTCCTTGGGAAGTTGACCCACAATTAGGGTTTCAGTCAAAATGACCCATAATGTTTTGAAATGGATGATGACCTTCCAAACTTCAAATAAATTTTGATGAACATTAAATTTGTTCATATGGTTCTTAATAACATTTTTTCTCTTGGGGTCATATCAATTTGACAAACACATCAAAAGTTAGGTCTCAGTGGATTTCAAAATAGTCAGATGAATTGACTGATCAACTTCTCAAGTCCAAACTTCAGACCTTGATGAATTGATGATTGAGGACACTCAAATAGGCACATATATGCATAAAATGATGAATGAAAAGACTTTCCTTGATGTAATTTGATCATAGGTTGAGGTTGCTTCATGAGCAAGGCATAGTTGATGCACCGATGAATTAGGATTTCCTTGGGAAACAATCCTCAAGCCCTTTGGTTTATCTTGATAAAATTGACAAATTGAGATACTTGGGAGGCATATATGATGAATGAGAGTTTTGGGAACCATTTCCATGCTTGCTTTCAACTTCATCTGGCCATTCTTTGAGCATAGGGACCTCCTAGGAGCTTTGGGACACATGCTTGCTTGAGCTACAAGTCAAAAGATGTTAGTGACATATTTTTGTGCTTTTGGTTAGTAAAAAAAATAAGAAAAGAAATAATATACAATTCAATCATGCTTGGTGATCTCAAACCAACTCACAAGTCCCAACCCAAGGGTAAGAAGTCAAAATGTTATGATCCTTGAGGCAAGATGCAATAATGAAAATGTCATGATGCCATGAGGGATCTTAGGGTCAAAATTGGGGTCTTAAACAAAGGAAATGGCAACATCTCATGCCAATCTTTGTACGTAACAACCATCTTCTGGATAATCTTCTTGATGTTCTTGTTTGCAGCTTCAACAACCCCATTCATCTTGGGTCTGTAGGGAGAAGAATTACGATGTGCAATCTTGAACTCGCTACACAAGTCTTTCATCATTTTGATATTCAAGTTACATCCATTATCAATAATGACCTTTTCTGGCACACCATAACAGCATATGAGTTAATTCTTGATAAAATTCGCAACCACCTGCCTGGTCACATTCGCATACGATGCCGCTTCAACCCATTTGGTGAAGTAATCAATTGCTACGAGAATGAAACAGTGATCGTTTGACGCCTTTGGCTCTATCATGCCAATCATATCAATTCCCCACATGGAGTAATGCCACAGCGAGGAAATAACATTCAGAAGTGTCGGGGGAATATGAATCTTATCTGCATAAATCTGACACTTGTGGCATTTCTTCACATACTTGCAGCAGTCAGACTCCATTCTCAACCAATAGTAGCCTGGTATCAACATCTTCTTTGACATGGCATGTCCATTGGAATGTGTACCAAATGAACCCTCATGGACTTCAGTCATTAACAGGTCTGCTTCGTGTCTATCCACGTATCTGAGCAGAACTATGTCAAAATTCCTCTTATAAAGCACATCGCCATTGAGGTAGAAACTGCCAGACAATCTCCTTAAAGTCTTCTTATCTTTAACAAATGCCCCAGGCGGGTAAATCTGACTTTGGAGAAAACATTTGATGTCATAATACCATGGCTTATCATCTTTCACCTCTTCAACTGCAAATACCTAAGTTGGTCTATCCAAACGCATCACAGTGATATTGGGGATTTCATTCCAGAATTTCACCACAATCATCGAAGCAAGCGTAGCAAGAACATCTGCCATCCGATTCTCATCTCGAGGAATATGATGGAAGTCAACCTCAGTAAAGAAAGTTGAAATCCTCCTCACATAATCTCTGTATGGAATGAGGCCAGGCTGATTCATCCCCTATTCACCATTAATCTGATTAAAAACAAGGGCCGAATCACCATAAACATCAAGATGCTTGATTCTAAGATCAATACACTCTTCTAAACCCATAATACAGGCCTCATACTCCGCCATATTATTCGTGCATTTGAAAGTTAGCCTGGTTGTAAAAGGAAAATGTGTGCCCTGAAGAGTAATAATCACTTCCCCAATACCATTTCCATATTGATTAACAGCGCCATCAAACACCATGCCCCATCGGGAACCAGGCTCTGGTCCTTCATCGAGCGTAGGCTCATCGCAGTCTTTCATCTTCAAATCTAGAATCTCCTCATCAGGGAAGTTGTACTGAACAGACTGATAATCCTTAATTGGTTGATGTGCCAAGTTGTCAGCCAAGAAACTACCTTTAATAGCTTTTTAAGCTCGATGCTCAATATCATACTCAGACAACAACATCTGCCAACGGGCAATCTTCCCAGTTAAAGAAGGCTTTTCAAAGATAGACTTGATTGGATCCATTTTGGATATCAACCAAGTCGTATGATTTAACATATACTGGTGTAAACGCTTAGCGGGCCAATCTAAATCACAACATGTTTTCATAAGCATTGAGTATCGAGACTCACAATCAGTGAACTTCTTACTCAGATAGTGTATAGCATACTCTTTCTTCCCTGATTCATCTTGCTGACCCAATACACAACCCATAGAGTCTTCAAGAACGGTCAAGTACATAATCAATGGTTCTCCCTTCAATAGGCGGAGACAGAATTGAACGCTCAGACAGATACGTGGTAGTCATGTGGGATATAAATCTGGAAATATAATTCAAGCGGCCAAGAAAACTTCGGCCTTGCTTTTCAGTTTTGGGCGCAAGCATCTCTTGTATTGCTTTGACCTTGGCAGGGTCAACTTCAATATCTCTTTCACTGACAATAAAGCCCAATAACTTGCCGGAACGGACTCCAAATGTACACTTGTTCGGATTCAGACGGAGTTTGTACTTCCTCAAAAGCTGAAAAAGCTTCAACAAGTGCTCTACATGTTCAAACCGAAGGGCATCACTCGATAATAGAATGTTCCCTAAGGCGTGATGAATGTTGTCTTCTCCATATCCTCGGGCGTCATTTTGATCTGATTATATCCGGAAAATTCGTCCATAAATGAGAAGTCTTTGAATTTAGCTGTATTGTCTACCAACATATCAATGTGTGGTAGAGGAAAATCATCTTTCGGACTAGCTTTATTCAAGTCCCGATAGTCCAAACACATTCAGACTTTTCCATCCTTCTTAGGCACAGGCACAATATTGGCCACCCATTGAGGATATGTAGAAGTCACCAGAAATCCCGCATCAATTTGCTTCTGAAATTCTTCTTTAATCTTCACTGCTATATCAGGATGAGTTCTTCTAAGCTTCTACTTTACGGGCACACACTCAGGCTTCCAGGGCAGGAAATGTTGTACGATATTAGTATCTAGACCAGGCATATCTTCATATGACCAGGCAAAGACGTCGACATATTCACGTCACGAACAATAATCCCCAGACCCCAAGCTGACTCTTTACAGATTCTCAAGATGCGGCTGAATGATCTTCTCTTCGTACTCAAGCAGACGGGTAATCTCATCAGGAATCTCTTCAACATCATCTTCTTCTGCCTCAAATACAGGGAACTCAAAGTTGGGAGATGGTGTTGGATCATTATGTTCAATGGGTTTGATCAACCTACATATTGATTTTGGATATAAAAGATTTCAGATTTCAAACAAAGCAAATCATTATGCAGATGAAAAGATTGATTTCATCCTCTTTTTAGGGTTTTTTAGTGATCACCAATTTCATGCAAAAAAGAAAAAAGGAAAAATAATGTGAAAAAACAAACATTTAACATGTAATTATTGAATGAATATTATTGTATTAATCAAAAGGTGCCAACAATGTCTTCACTTCTCCTCTTGGCATGGGAGAAGGGTTTTTAAACAAAAGTGAACATATTACATGGACTTATGGACAACTGTTGGAACATCAACAACGACCCAATTATTGCAGACTCCTCCAAGGATGACAAAGTTGCCCAAATCTTCCTCTGCATCATCTTCCACTATAGCAGCAGCCTCTTGGTCTTTGACCGTGTGGATGAAACCTCCACTCTGGAATAAACCGTGCTCGTTGAAAGTGCCTGAAGAGTACCCTATGCCAGCCCGGGATTTATTGTCTTCTAGCTTAATCATTTGTCCTAAACCAGTAGTTGCGCCATGCTCAATGGCCAACTTTGCATCATTGTAGGACGCAAATGAAGAAGGTCCTTTCCTTGAAGGCTCAACAATAGGTAAGGCTTAGAACGGAGTCCCAAACTCATCCTCAGCATCTATATAGGAAAAGGAAGACAAATGGTTAACCAAGAGAGCCTTCTCTCCCCCTATCACAACCAACTTCTTATTCTTGACAAATTTCAACTTTTGGTGTAGGGTGGATGTCACGGCGCCTGCCTCGTGAATCCATGGTCTGCAAAGCAAGCAGCTATATGATGGGTGGATATCCATGAATTGAAAAGTGATCTGGAAATCACTAGGTCCAATCTTGATTGGGAGATCAACTTCACCAATCACAGTTTTCCTTGATCCATCAAAAGCCTTAACAACCACTCCACTCTGCCTCATGGGAAGCCCATGATAAGAAAGTTTGGCCAGAGTGGATTTTGGAAACACATTTAGCAATGATCCTGTGTCTACCAGCACATTAGACAAGGCATCATCCTTGCAGTTATGTTTGCAACAATGCTATCAAACTGTTCAATTGTGACATCGTGATCTACGTATGCCACGTCCAACACCTTATGCAAATTAGACAAGGCATCATCCTTGCAGTTATGTTTGCAACAATGCTATCAAACTGTTCAATTGTGACATCGTGATCTACGTATGCCACGTCCAACACCTTATGCAAAGCTTCGCGGTGTGGCTCAGAATTCATCAGCAAAGATAGGACATATATCTTTGATGGAGTTTGAAGCAACTGATCAACAACATTATACTCACTCCTCTTGATGAGCCTCAACATCTCATCACAGTCCTCTTTTAGAATGCCATGTTGGCTAACAGGGACAGGAGCTTTAGTAGATTTATCAACAACAACTGCCAGATTCGGAGAAGTAGAAGAAGTCCCCACAGGACTGGCAAAATTATCAACAACATCAGCTCTTCTCATGTCATCTTGAGGTTTTTGAGGCGCCAAGAAAACACGACCACTGCGGGTCATACCACTGACATCAGATATACTCACAACAGAAGTGGAGGGCAAAGGCACCTCCTTCCCAACTTCTAATGCAACCGCATTATATCTGTAGGGAACAACTTTATCTGAAGAGTACGGGACAGGGCCCGCTGGCTTGATAATAAGTGATGGAGAGACCTTCTTCTTGCTGCCATCATATTTGATAACAACAGGTTCGGGTATTCTAAAAACAGGGGATATAACATTCACTTCGTCCTCATCACGATTCTGAAGTATCTCGATTACACCCTGATCCAACATCTCTAGGATGTCCTTCCTAACTTGACGGCATCCCCTTTGACTCAGTGCACACTCGACATCTGTCACGGTCATGCTCATAATGACTGTATCCATATAACAGTTTGTGCATCTCGACCAACGATTGCCTGATATGACTGACATACAAGACTTTGTACTTGCCAGAGCAACCCTAGACCATATTCACAGCAGATTTCCCATGCTCGGGCAATGGGTTTTTCTTTACATTCGGACCTACGTCCTCGAAAAACAAAATCCCACTTCTAACAAGATCTTGCACCTTGGTCTTCAGGGGATAACAATTCTCCACATCATGTCCGGGAGCACCGGAATGATAAATACAGTGAAGCTCAGGCTTGTACCACCACTGAGGATTGGTCGGTATGACAGGTGGGTCACGTGGAGTGATCAGCTTCCTATCTATCAGCAACGGATAGAGCTCACCATAGGTCATTGGAATTGGATCAAAAGTGACCCTCTTCCTATCATAGCTAGTGCTGGTATTGTTGTTGTTTCGAGGTTGGTAGGCCTGCTGTTGCGGATGATGCTGTTGTTGTTGATATTGTTGATGTTTCTATTGTTGATGCTGATAATGTTGAGTTTCCATGAAGGCAGATGCTATATGAGCCACCTGGTGCTGGTTACTGGCAGGGCGGACGATCTTCCTCTTCACAGAGGGTATTCGTTTAGTATGGGAAGACACGACATGTGCCTCTCCTTATTTCTTCTTTTCAAATTCCCCTTAACACTTTGTAGAAGAGCCTTCATCCCGGGTCAGAGGTCCTTCCCGGACTCCTTCCTCTAGCTTCATTCCCATGATCACCATTTTGGTGAAGTCCGAGGGAGCACTAGCTATCATCCTCTCGTGATAAAATGAACTCAAGGTCTTTAAAAAGATCTTGGTCATTTTCTTCTCTTCGAGCGGGGGCATAATTTGTGCGGCCAATTCACGCCACCTCTGGGCGTACTCCTTGAACGTTTCCTTCTCCTTCTGGGACATAGCCCTTAGCTAATCCCTACCGGGAGCCATATCAACATTGTACTTGTACTGCTTGATGAAAGCTTCGCCAAGGTCATTGAAGGAGCGGATGTTCGCACTGTCCATACCCATGTACCATTGAGTGCGGCACCACACAGGTTGTCCTGGAAATAGTGGATGAGGAGTTGATCATTCTCGGTTTGAGTTGACATCTTGCGTGCATACATCATAATATGGATACGAGGGAAAGTGTTTCCCTTATACTTTTCAAAGTCAGGAACTTTAAACTTGATAGGGATTTTAACATTGGGCACGAGGCATAACTCAGCAGCAGATTTACCAAATAGGTCTTTCCCTCTTAGAGTCTTCAGTTCCTTGCACAGCTCAAGGAATTGGTCATTTATGGCGTCCATTTTCTCATAAACATCTGGGCCCTCAGATGGCTCAGAATGATAAATGGTGTCGTCGACTCTCGGTAACGTGTGCACAACGGGAGATGGCACAGGAAGGACCAGGTTAGATGCCGGTAGAGAAGCAAAGGTCGGAGCGAGACCCTCTGGCACAAAATTTGCGGGCATCCCCCTAGGAAACCCGGCTGGCATAGCAGACGGAGCAAAATGAGCAGTGACGGCAGGCACAATAGAGGAAGCTACCTCTGAGATGACCGTCCTCTAGGGAGGAGTTGCAGGCGTTGGAGAAGACTGGCTTTGGGCGGCCAGGAATGACTCCATCAGGGTAGTCAGCCTAGCTACTTCTTCCTTAAGTTCTTTGTTCTCTTGTTCAAGATGATCCATCAACTTTGAAGAATTGGCCCTGGTGCTGTACCGGTGCGTCAGTTTGTCTTTGAAAATAAATGAAGAACAAAGAGTTAGACCACTGATCAAGAAGCCCTGAACAAAACCTGCTTATGCATATGATGCATGCAATGCTTGTGCATATGATTTTATTTTTATTCAGAGGAACTTTTAGAGATCTATTTGCAAATGTTTGGAAAATATTATAATGGGATATTCATATCAATAATATCTGGAAAAATTTTTACACCAAAGAAGTACAGTCTTGGTAACCAAATACAATACAAGAGAGAAGGAAAATGAACATCCTATGGAACCCTAGAAACAATCGTCCAAAGCTCTCGAGACCGGAAGATAAGCTGCACGAAGCCTCTTTACCTCTCTCTCATTGGTTGCCTCCATATTTGCCTTCTCCTTGGCAAGTTGATCATACTTCCTCTTCCAAAACTTGGATGACTGAGGAAGAAGAGAAGTAACCACATCATCAGGCTCGTCGATAACCTGATGCTCCAGAAATTCTATCAAAGCATCCTTATCTCTTAGTTGCTGAAGTAGCTCCTCTCGCTCATCGACCCAACCACGCGAACGGTCTTCATCGCCCAACTCCTATACTCCTTGGTTAGGGAGGGTTGAAGGCCCAACCATAACCATAGGTGTAGGTCTCGAATAGTCATAGGGAATTCGGTACTCAGAAGCTCTCTTCCTCACCCATGAGGTGTAGGGTTCCAAAGCAATACAATTCTTCGGACCAAGCTCTTTCCTTCCCTTCCTATGAATCTTGCGCCAAGCGCGAACCATTCTTCCCTTCAACTTTTGGGGATCTTTACCCTCTTGAAAGAACACACCTTCTAACAAAATGTTGTTAGGTTTATCCTTTAAGGGGAACCCAAGCTAACGGCGAGCCAAAACAGGGTTGTAGTTAATTCCACCACATGTACCAAGAAGAGGCACATTGGAGAATTTACCCCAAGAATCAATAATCTGGACACCATCATATACAAGGTTGTACCAAAAGATATCATCATTAGTGAGAGACATAAGTCTCGTGGACCACCGTAGACATCCTTTGTTCTCCTTGAAGGCGAGCGTATGTGGCAAGTGCGAAATAAACCACTTGTACAACGGAGGCAAGAAACACACAATGGTACCACCACCCTTTGCATTCCTCATATGCAAAGAGAAATAAGTGTCACCCAACATAGTAGGAACGAGATTAAGAGTAGAGAAGATCCTAATAGCGTTCACATCCACAAAATTGTCGATGTTGGGGAATAACACTAGCCCATAGATGAGAAGTACAAATATGGCCTCAAAAGCGTCCTTACTCATGACCTTCCCAAAATAAGTAGCTTGAAAAATGAGGAAATGAAATGGGAGACCTTGAATTCTACCTTTGGTGGTCATATGAGCACCAATATCAGATACATCTATATGCAACAGATCAACAATCTCTTGGGAAGAAGGAACTCTCTCCAAGCCACTGAACGACAACTGATCTAAGATAGGTACACTCACAAGATAGGCATACTTCTCAAGTGTAGGCAAAAGTTGGAAATCTGGGAAAGTGAAGCAACATGACAAGGGATCATAGAACTGCACCAACACACTCATCAGACCTTCATCCACCTGAGTAGAAAGAATAGACATAATCTTCCCATAGCGGGCTTTGAACTCCAAGGGATCTAATACATAGGATGTCAAACTCCTTAACTCTTTCAAGTTAGGTTGTCTGAAACTATACTTCTTCGTATTCCTTCTTTGTTTATCCATGTTTGAAAATTTGCAAATAGACCCCTTAAGTTCCTTGAAATTTTTTCTCATTGTTGATGATATGGATGCAAATGAATGCATGGATGCAACAATCACACTCAAGGATCAAGCAAGTCAGGCCACACAAAGGTCACGGGATGGATCAAGTTATCCTTAATATCAATAATCCATTTTGGTGGATTATGGTTTACACCTTATCAACACCCAAGTTCCATTGATATTAAGGATATACGAGAATGGATCAACCGCGAATCAAGGGTTTGTTGCAAGTCACGAGCATGGAGTCTCAGTTAAGAACCACCCAATGGGAGTGTACTATGGTTAAACCTGACAATCATGTTCTAAAAGAGGCCCCCATAGTCATCATCTCATCTTTCGGATATTATCGGATAAACGACTACTCGTATTCCAAAGATATTCTCAAGAGAGACTCTTATGAGCGTAGTATCGCGTAACAATTGTATCAAATCTTACACTTGAACGATCTTCGCACTACGTCCAAATAATAGGCCAAGATGGGCTAGGTAATCTAAGGTCCTTGGCTTCTAAGGTCTATATTGGAAAGAGTAATGTCTAACCACGACTACTCGTGTGACATTATTGATCCCAACAAAACCTCCTCCAAATGAATGGTCTTGCAAGTCAACTTGCTAAGGGTATAGAACTCATCTCACAAGAGACTGCCAAGCACACAAGCAATTGAATAAATCAAGCAATTCATACATCACAAACAATAAAGTCATCCCAAATTTGCACAAAAATATGTCATAAACAAATATAAACATACAATACAATAAAGGCAAAAAGTAGGCTAAACCCACTAGGAAAAAATAATATCCCCAACAGAGTCGCCACTTTTCTGTAGCGGGGTATTCGTTACCATTAGATTTATTGACTAAATCAAAAGTAAATCATAAATTCGAGTCGCCACCGCACTTCTATTTATCCAAAGGAAAGGTTAGAAAGCAAACAAAAACCGAGAAGTTTTATCATATAAAAAACTATTACAAATGTCAGAGACTGGGTAAGGGGGTTGGTTATGCTATGGGAAGGTTTTAAGCACCCAAAACATCCTTAGAACTCTAAGGGAGCCCTTTTTGCAAAGTTGTATGGTAGGTTGGTATTTGTGAAAATATATGTGGAAACATGATTGGAGAGATGGGAAAAGAATATAAAAATTATTTACAATTTTGTTGTTTGCATGGATGAACCCATTGCCTATGTACCATCATAAAGGTAGGATCAAAACCTCGTAGTTCGGGGTAAAAATCTCAAAATATTGGTGAATTGATTTGATCAAAAGCCTTAAGGTCTTTTGTTATCAAAGGGAGAAAACTCAACCTAAACCAACAATCCACCATGTGAGGAGAGCTTCAACATACTAGTGAGGGATCCACCCTATAATAAGTATATAAGACTTATAGTCCAATCACTAAGGATGAGGTGAGATTTACATCAACCACTATGATCACTCAAACCTATGGCTAATGTTTATGAAAAAGGTTTTAACAAAGGTGGCCATTAGAACCACAAAAAAACAATTTGAAGTGAGTTATATTTACAAATTAGAAGTATTCACAAAAATGAAGTCAAAGTTGACTTAAGATTCAATTCAAAGTAAGTATTAAATGAAAAGAGTTTGAAAAATCAAAGGCATGTGGCCTAGGTTTCTAATTTGAAGACAATGTCAATGTTTCACAAAATAAATTTGGCTTGGGTTAGAATGGAGAGAAGAAGAGAAGGGCTAGTCCTAAACATGCAAAGATGAGAGAAGAGAATAAAAATCCTTGGAGTTCCTTTTTTAAGATCATAAAGATGATCCAAGATGCTCCTTTCCTTTGGACTTAGCAAGCAACAAGCAATAAAAACAAATACACATTCAAGCTCCTATGATCTCCATTTGGCTTGTCTCTTAACTTGGATGCTCATGACAATGGTCCTTCTAACTATCTCAAATTTGGAATCCTTATCACACAAGAACAAACAATCAAAAAGTTCATAATGCAATAATAGAAATGGATAAAGAGAGAGTTTAGATTAGGGGTCATTTCAAGTCAATATCAAGATATAAGCATTCTAAAGGCATGAGGCCTATTTGCTCTTCAACAATTTTAGCATTCTAAAGGCATGAGGCCTAGTTTCTCTTGAGCTCCATTAAGCATAGGTGAGGTCCTAATTCTAAGTCCTTTCTCCTTTTTGCATTGGGTTCACACAAACAAGGACAAAACAAGCACAAGGCAATAATATATTTACACAATAATGTGCTCAAGTGAGCAAAAGGTAAATGGCATAAACATAAACATGAGCTCAAATGAGCAAAGGGAAAAGACAACATAAATAAATGAGAAAGAAATTAAATTCCATTAAATTGCAAGAGTTAAATGCTTGAATTAAACGTTAGTGATTAGTAGTTAGTGTTCGTGTGCCATAAGGCAATTTAGCGATATGTTAAGCAATCGTAAGTGGACTAATGTAGTAGTCACACCTATCTGAGGCCGGTCAATAAAACTATAGGAAAATAAACACAAGTTAGAGACCATGACTAGTAAGCCAAGCTCCTACAACATGCCATGCCAAAAGAAAAGAAGAATGACCTTGTATGGATTTCAGGTTCTTTGCTTGACCAAGAAGCAACCTATCTTGGACACAAAGCAATTCACTTGATCTTTGACCGAGTTGAATTTTATTTGGATCAAAGAAGGTTAAGCCCCTCATATGTCAAGGCTAACCACCAATCATTAACTCATTGGTCAAAAGAAAAAGAAGAAGATGAGAGATGAAGATGAAATGTACAAAATGGAAATTCAAATGACATAACCAAAACACAATGATCAATTGTGAATGGAATCAACACTAATCGATGGTAAATAGAAGTGAAATGAAGATTAGAAGTCAAGAAAGGTCAAACATATTTTTGGTATTTTTTTGGAATTAAAATAATACATAAAATAAAATGAACAAAGTAAGGTCAAACTTCAAATCCAATTCAAATCAACTTGGATAAGTCCAATTGGATCATCATAAGTCTAACATGGTCAAACAAAGTTTGACAAATTTTCTCAACATTTTTTGAAAACAGAAGCTATTTTAAAATCAATTAAAAGCATTAAAATATAACACAAATGAATTAAAATCTCAAATAAATCTCAAATCAATTAAGAAATTGATGAGAATATTTGCATAGACTTATCATGATCCAAAGGTGTTAAGAAAATATTTTTTGGAATTTTTGAATATCAAAAAGTATTTTAAATGAATTAAAAACTATTAAAAACAAAATAATTCACAAAAAATATTAAATGGAATCACAAAAATAATTAAAAATCAGATTATGAAACTAGTTTTTAAAAGATTTTTTTTGCAATTGGTCCCATATTTTTGTGATTCCAAATAAAGGAGTTATGAATTTTTGAAAATAAATGGATTTAAAGAAAATAACACAGAAATTATAAAAAGAGGAAAAATCTGGAGCGCAGGATCCAACCTCATTAATTGACGTCAACCATCATGTGGCTCAGATACACACGTTCACCATGTACATTAGTCAAACGCGTTGCAAAACATTGAAAAAAAGGTCAACCAAGGCAAAGGCTTAGATTAGATCATTGCAATTGGATCCAAGGGCCAAAGAGATGCCACGTAGGGTCAGTGGTGGAAACCACCGTCTTCTCCGGTGAGCCAACGAATTCCGGCCACCAGTTGCAGGTTTCGCAACCTCAACCAAACCACACGTGCCTTATATCAAATTAAAGTTTGGGTGATGTACATCATCCATGTAACCTTGGATTTTTCTCAAGATCTCTATGGAAGGAGAAATCTGAGATGGAAAATCCAAGTGTTCAGTCTTCAGTTCATCAATTCATGAAATTAAAGCCACCATTGGCTTGCCTCTCACACGAGGACTTCAGAAAACCATGCAAACTCAAGCAAAGCACAATATATGATGAGATTCGAAGTAAAACAGTTGAGATGTAAACCTTTGAAGTGCAACTTTGATGAGCACGATCCAACCAATCTCTTACTTGCAGCTTGATCTTGAGGTATGGTATGAGTGCAAGACTTAGGAATTAGTATTGAAGATCAACTGATGTTGTTGAAAATCAAACTTGAAAAGTGAAATGAAAATGCAAAATTCCTTTGGTGTGAGGTTGGGATTCAGTTCCAGCAGAGTTTTAGGCACCTTCAGGTTGAGAATTGAATGAAGCAATGCATCTATTCATAGCTGAAGCTGCAAGGAGAGTGAATGGAACTCGTGTGCATGATCATTGGGTCCTCCATGCATGGGACTGTACAGGCGCATGTGAGGCCCAAAACCAATTGGAAATGAAAGTTGAAGTGATTTGGAGAAGGTTTGGACGTGCAGATTGAATGGCAATTGCTTGTGCATGAAGGTTTCATGTGAAATGCATAAATGGTCACAAATATTCCCCTCTTCGAAAGTCCCATATGGAAATCCAAACATAGGCATGTGAGTAACGGTTGGAAAGGTCTTGACATAAGGAAAAAAAGATATGTTGAACAAAAGTCCATTTGGAATTTGGAAAATTGTGAAAACTACCCATGAAGTTTGATATACAAAACATGTCTTTGAAAATTTTGCCAAAAGTGACCAACTTCAAGCCCTTTTGTTTCAATGATGCAAGCTTCAAATCAAAAAACCTACAACAAACACGTTGTATATATTTTCAAGATGATCAATTTGGACTTAAATTTGGCATCATTTGGATTTTTGATGAGAAAGTTATGGGCACTTGAAATTGGACTTTTTCAAGATTCAATGGGTTTGGTCCAAAGTGACCTATAATGTTTTGTATTATCACATGTGTTTATTTTAGGATTATAAAATTTTGTCCAACACAACATTTGAAGTAGACATCTTAATATTTACAATGCAATTGGTCTCACCCCTAAATCAGAAAAAATGATAGAGTTAGGTCCTAGGGAAGTTGACCCAAAATTAGGGTTTCAGTCAAAATGACCTATAATGTTTTGAAATGAATAATGACCTTCCAAGTTTCAAATGGATTTTTGATAAAAATGACAATTGTTCATATGGTTCTTAAGAACATGTTTTATTTTGGGGTCATCATTATTTAACAAACACATCAAAAGTTAGGTCTCAGTGGATTTCAAAATAGTCAGATGACGTGACTGGTCAACCTCTCAAGTCCAAACTTCCAATCTTGATGAGTGAATGATTGAGGATACTCACATAGGATCATATGTGCATAAAATAATTAATTAAAGAACTTCCCTTGATTGAATTTGATCATAGGTTGAGGTTGCTTCATGAGCAAGACACAGTCAATGCATAAATGCATTAGGGTTTCCTTGGGAAACAATCCTCAAGACCTTTGGTTTATCTTGATCAAATTGAAAAATTGAGATACTTGGGAGACATATATGATGATTGAGAGCTTTGGGGACCATTGTCATGCCTGCTTTCATCGTCATCTGGTCATTTCATTGAGCATATGGGCCTCCTAGGAGCCTTGGATCTCATGATTGCTTGAGCTTCAAAGCAAAAGATGTTAGTGACATATTTTTGTGCTTTTGGTTAGTAAAAAAAATAAGAAAAGCAATAATATACAATTCAAGCATACTTGGTGGTCTCAAACCAACTCACACAAGTCCCAACCCTAGGGTAAGGAGCCAAGATGTTATGATCCTTGAGGCAAAATGCAATGAGCAATGATGTGATGCCATGAGGGATCTTAGGGTCAAAATTAGGGTCTTACAGACGTATTCGTCAATATTTGGTTGAGATGCATATGAACCTATGTACTATTAGGGATTGTGAACACAACCACGACAATTATGCAGTCTGCAGTATGAACCCCCGTGGGAGTTCGGTTGTCAAGAGATATATCCAAAGGTTGATGGATGAGAATGTGATTCAGAGTCAACAATCAAGGGATATATATTATGTCCACGTGATAGTTCTTGTGTTCAAAACCCCTAAGCGGGTAGTGATTCAGTTTGGTAGTAGCATCAGTAACAACATTGACATATCCGTATCGCCGTTGGTAATACGGTTACCGAGCCCAGTCCCATATGCATCCGATAGAGCTATTCCATATCAATATAACACTACTATGTTAGAGAATGGGCAAGAGGTTTTATTGCCTACGACCAGTTCTATTGTAAGTATTGCTGATGTTAACAGGTGACCTGTAGCGGTTGTGTTTTGGGCCTGTGTTCCCAAAGGGTGTAGAAGATGTTGGTAAGAAGGTGAAGGTGCCTGCAGTAGATCTGGTCAGTGCTCCAAAGTGTCAGTCTGGTGAATCCAGCAATTTGAAGCCTAATAATGATGATGAGGTACTCCGTTTAATCAAGAAAAGTGAATTTAATATGGTGGAGCACCTTCTCCAAACTCCTTCGATGATTTCAGTGTTGTCTCTGCTCATGAATTTTGAAGCACACAGAGAAGCATTGCAAAAGGTATTGAAGCAAGCTTTTGTGGAACATGATGTAACAGTGGATCAGTTCGATCACATTGTGGCTAATATCATTTCCTGCAACAACTTGAGTTTTTGTGATGAGGAACTTCCTGAGGAAGGCAGAAATCACAACCTAGCATTGTATATATCGATGCACTGCAAGGAGGATGCGTTGTCAAATGTATTGGTTGACACCGGTTCTTCATCGAATGTACTCCCGAAGTTAACTCTTTCCAAATTGTCGTATCAAGGAGCTCCATGAGATACAATGGTGTGATTGTCAATGCTTTTGATGGTTCTCGTAAAACGTTTATAGGAGAAGTGGACCTTTTAGTGAAGATAGGTCCAAGTGATTTCCAAATTACTTTCCAAGTAATGGATATCCACCCGGCCTATAGATGCTTGTTGGGAAGGTCGTGGATACATGAGGCGGGAGCTGTGACGTCAACTCTACATCAGAAGTTGAAGTTTGTGAAGAATGGTAAGCTCGTCATGGTTGGTGGGGAGAAATCTTTGTTAGTAAGACACATGTCGTCTTTCTCGTATGTTGAAGTTGAGGATGAGATTGGAACTCTGTTCCATGCTCTATCCATTTCTGAAGAAAATAGAGTTGGTGCACCCATGCCCTCTTTTAAATACGCGCAAAAGATTGTTGAAGACGGTAGTTCTGATCAGTGGGGCCGGATGGTAGAGGTCACCAAGAATAAGAGTCGAGCCGGTTTGGGTTTCCAATAAGGGTTGTCAGTTGAATATGTGCAACCTAGTTTCCGTAGCGGGAGGTTCATTCATGGTAATGAACAATACACTACTGTCGTGATCGAGGGGGATGAAGATGAAGACTGCACCAATTTCGGGACGCATGGAAAAGCTTGCAACAATTGGATTGTTGTAGATGTTCCTATTATTGTTCATCATTATAAGTAATTGCTTTATTGTTTTTGAAAATCCTTCTCCTATGCCTAAGGGAGAAGTGAACATTGTTTGGCATTTTGTAACGATAAATTCATGACCATTAAGCTATGGATAAGCTAGACGTCAATAAAACCAGAGTCACCACCACACTTTTATTGTTTCTAAGGGTAACGGGAAAAGTACGAACAAAACGCAAAAGATAAGAATTTTTCAAATAAAAACTAATAAAATACCAGAGATTACAGGTAAGGGGGTTGGTTACACAGAGGGAAGGTGTTATGTGTTTTTGTACATATGTGTTTTTGTACAAAATGATGTTTGCAATAAATAGAGTGGAGGGATGAGAAAAGAATTTATTAATTATATTTTTTTGTTTGACAAGAACTTCGGACTTGTGCCTACGTACCAACATAAAATGAGGGATCAAAACCTCGTAGTTCGTGGTATCAATTTCAAAGTGAGTGCATTGCTTTTAATAAAAATTTAAGTTTAACAAAGGCACAAAAGGCCTAAAATGGTTTGAATGAGTGTTAGTTCTTTTTTTCTTTTAAAAATTTTAAGTCAAGTATAGTTAAATTTATTTACAAATTTGTTTAAGAAAATGAGTTTGAAAATGCAATGGCATAAGGCCAAAGTTCCTAGTTTGCAATATGGTCTAATGTTTGGAAAACAGACACAAGAAAAGAAGATTTTTAAAAGGGGGAGAGATTTTGAAATTAAAGAAATGGGTAGAAGATGAAGAGACTAATCCTAAGCACAAAATTTAAAAGTTAAGAGTTGAAAAGATCTGACCAATGGGCTGTAATCTAATAGACAAGAATATCATATAGAAACCCAAATTTCCCTTGGACTTTAGAATCAAGAAATGTCAATACACAAATAGAAAGATGAAGATCAAGGCATCAAATAAAGATAGCCATGTCCAAGATTAGCAACTCCATGATCTTCTTCAAAGTTTCTAATGTATCAGGTGACTTCAAGGATAACATTAGGCACAAATTCAAAATAACAGCTTCAATATGATCATGTAGCAGCTGAACTCAAATTGATCTTCATTAATATATCAAATGAATGTTCACTTCACAAGAACTTGGTTTCATGAAAGTTGGCATTGGGCAAGTCCTTTGCATATGGAGTGTTGCCTAAATTCTAAGTCCAATAGTCTCAGATCAAACCAACAGTCCACACAAGATATTTTTTTAGGGTTTTTGTTCTTATTATGTACATTAAGTTCAAAATACCACACAACCAAACAAGTATATACAAACACAATATATCACAAGATATGGCCCAAATGGCCAAAGTAAAAATGGCCTTAAAGTAAACAAGTTGAATGGTATGAATAATGGAAACTGAATTAAAAGCTTAAAAATAAAATTGCATAAAATTAAATGACTTGAAATTAAATATTAGTTGTTAGTTGATTAGAAGTTAGTATTGCTTTTGCTTTGTTTTGTTTAAGTCATTCTTTGGAGAACACTAAACCCACTTATCACTAGCATGGGTCCTTGAACTAAGTCATCTTCTAAAGGAAGGAAAAAAGGCCAAGTTCCCACACAATACCATGAAAGAGGGGAGACTTACAATCTCACTAACTAGAATGATATGCCTTTTGTGTCACAAATTTAGCGCTATGTTAAGCAATCGTAATTGCACTTAAGTAGAAGTCACAATTATTTGAGGTCGGGAAATAGAATTTTGGTGTTAATGCATGTCAGAGACATAGTATAATGGACTATGTTCATGAAATATACCACACACAAAAAGAATATGCAAAGATGTGGACCTAATCTCATCCATACTCATTTTGATTTTGCAATCAACTAGTCTTAGGATATAGAGATATCATAGGTCCATGACATGGATGACTAAAGAAGGGGAATGAGATGAAGAGGAAGGGGGAATGGATTCAACACAAATTGGTCAAAGGTGGACCTTTACCAAATTAAGATCATTCATTCATTTTGGGAGATTGAATGTACATTCCATCAATCCCCTTAATCCAATGATCTTAACCTAACAAAGTCAAATCAACCTTGACCAAGGCGCAACAACACAAGTCAAACTCACAAAGTCAATTAAAATGGATCTACACAATTTATTTGGCATTTAAAAAATTAAAAAAATATGTATTAAATTAAATAATGGCTGATCGATTTCCTAAAACCTCGTCAAAACACCAAAGAAATGGCCATGAGATTTATCATAGGTCAAACAAGGTCAAAGGACCTTGAAGAGAAAATTTCAGAAATTTTGGAAACTTAAAAGTATTTTTAAATAATTAAAAATATTCACAAAATCAATTAAATCATGAAAAATATTAATAATGACCCAAAAAATAATTTTAATTCAAAAAATGAAAAAAGATTTTATTTAAATTTTTTGGTGAAACTCTCATATTTTTTGGATCAATATTAAATTTAATATGAATTAATGAAAATAACACAAATAAAATGAAATTCAAATATTCAGAAAAAACGTCGACCACTTGATCTCCCTCATTAATTGAGGTGGCAGATCAAGTGGATCCAAATGCGCGTTCCACCACGCACTTGAGTCAGCACGCCATAAACTTGGTATTCAATACCAACGCTCATGATTAAAACAAAATGAAATGATCATGTGGCTCTGGACCATGCCATCTCATCACCGAAGCAAAACGCAGGTCATCTTCTCAGGCGAGCTTCGCCGAACTGGTCCACTCATCACCATCACAAAAATGAAAAAGAAGGACATGATTTCAAAGTAAAAATGGCACTGATCACGAATCTAACCTCAATTCATCCTAACTCCAAGTATACTGAGAGATACATGAAGTTGAAATTTGAGGTACATGATCTGAGTTGCTTCGATTTAACCTCAAAGAAACTCAATCTTCTTACCTATATTGATAGGACTTCAGATAACCAAGGATCCAAGAGAATTGATGATACCTTCAGTGCTGTGCAGAACTCGATTGCTCTTGCTTTGATTCTTGCTTGATCTCACTTAGGAAGCTTGCATAAGTAGATTAGAATTGAACAAAGGCTTTGGATCCCTAGAGTTTTTAATCTCAAAACAGTGAGATTCAAACTCAATTTTCAAAGAAAACTCTCAGGTTTCTCCTTTCAAATGGAAGGGTTCAGGGTGTTGGAGCAAAGCTGGCTGTAAGACCCCAAATTTTGACCCTAAGATCCCTCATGCTATCTCATCATGTGCATTAGCATGGGGACCATGCCTTGGCATTATCCTTACCCCTTATTCATTGAGTTTTTTTTGGGAGAGATCACCAAGCACTATGTGATTGTATCATACTTTGTATTTTATCATTTACTAATAAAAATACCAAAAATATGTTTTTGCATTTGTCTAACTCTTTTCTAGGTAGGGCACTTGATCACCTTTGATCTATCAAGTTCATATATAGGGTTTAAGACCCTCTTTGCTAAGATATCAACCAAGAAGTTATCCATAATGGCTCCAAGGAACCATATATGAGTCCCCATGATCTTTGCATGTTATTTTGATCAAGAATTCTTCAAGAGTTTGGAATTGGTTTGCCTTGGAAACCCTAGTTCATCTGGGTATCTTGTGTAACTTCTTCAACAAGCTTCTTCACCAATTGATCAAATATTTCAAGGTACTCTACAAATATCATCATTTTATGCACTTATTATCTCCCATGAACCCAAAAATTCAAGAGAATTGCAAGTTTGCAAGATGTTTGATGGTGGTTGACCAGAGGAATTCATCTAATCAAAACTGGGGTCCCCTAGACCTTATCTCCTACAATTTTCATCATATGAAAATGATTCCAAGAGAAACGTTACTCTAAATGACATTCCAAACAACTTTCATGTTTAGGTCTAGAGCTAGTTTTTCTTGGAAATTCATTTTGTATGTTGAAAGATTATAGGTCATTTTCTCTAAACCCTAATTTGGAGGTTAACTTCCCAAGACCATAACTTGCTCAATTTTGGTGAGATGAAAGATTTCCAAGTTTCAAAATCAAATTCAAGGTGTATACTTCAACTTTGATGTTTGGAGTAAGATATAATTCAACTTTTATGAGCATGTGATATGAGGATACATTATAGGTCATTTTGGACCAAGACCATTGAACAAGTGATTTTCCTGAACTTCAAAAATGCATAACTCATTCATCCCAAATCATAATGAGGTCGAATTTATTACCATTTTGAATATTTTTTAAAGTGCTACAACTTTGATGAATACACGTTTCTCATTTAAAGCTCACGTAAAAAGTTAGGAAAGGTGGAACAATTGAACATATGGCTTGACACTTAGAAAATTTTATGACATGTTGAAATTTCCAAACTTCCACCTCAAACTTCACCATGATACAAGCTTCAAATGGAAAAGTGTTCAACATAAGAGTTGTTCCTATTGATCTAACCTTTCAAAAGAGTCCAATTTAATCCATTTTGAACAAGGTTTGACGGATTTGCGCATGGCTTGAACATGGTATCATCATTTGGCAAGAATAAACTTTAAACAACTCCACACTTTTGCCTTGCATTCCAATTCACTTTCAGAATCAATTACATGTGATTATGGACTTAATTGTGTAGCTTCATGGGCCTGTACACGCCCATGCAAGCATGCATCACTCATTTGCCAAATTTGGAAACAACTTTGAAAGGTGGAAATATCACTTGAATTTGCTATAAATAAGAGCCTCTAGCATCAGAAATGAAGACCCTTGCGCGCCAGCTTTGCCTCCACACTTCCAACCCTCACCATTGAAAGGAAAACTTGATAATTTTCATTTGAAAATTTAGTTTGAATCTCACTATTTGGAGATTCAAAACTCCAGGGATCCCAAGCTTTGTTTCAATCCTAAGCCACTCCTGCAAGCTTCTTGAGTGAGATCAAGCAAGAATTGAAGCAAGAGAGATCAAGTTCTGCATAACATTGAAGGTATTTTCCAGATTTTTTCTTCTATTCGATTCTCTCTCAATTCTCATCAATTCTCTTGGATCCTTGGTTGTCTGAAGTCCTACCAATATATGCAAGAAGGTTGAGTTGCTTTGAGGTCAAATCGAAGCAACTCAGTTCATGTACCTCAAATTTCAACCCCATGTATCTCTCAATATACTTGGAGTTAGGATGAATTGAGGCCAAATTCATGATCAATGCCATTTTTACTTTAAGATCATGTCCTTCTCTTTCATTTTGGTGATGGTGGTGAGATAACAAGTCCGACCAAGGTCGCCTGAGAAGACAACTAGTGGTTTGCTCCGGCGATGTGCTGGATAGGTTCTGAGCCACAGGATCAAGTTATTTTGATTTAATCACGAGCGTTCCTTTTGAATACCAATAGTGTGGCGCGCTGACTCAAGTGCATGATGGAACGCGTGTTTTGGTCCACTTGATCTACCACCTCAATTAATGAGGGAGATCAAGTGGTCCATATTTTTTCAGATTAACTGATTTTTATTTTATTTGTTTTATTTTTATTAATTCATATCAAATTTAATATTGATTCAAAAAATATGAGAGTTTCACCAATTTTTTAAAAATAAAATCCTCTTTCATTTTCTGAATTAAAATTATTTCTTGGATCATTATTAATTTTTTTTATGATTTATGTGATTTTGTGAATATTTTTAATTATTTAAAAGTACTTTTAAGTTTCCAAAACTTATAAAAAAAATTCTCCAAGGTGCTTTGACCTTGTTTGACCTATGACAAATCTCATGGCCATTTCTTTGGTGTTTTGATGAGGTTTTAGGAAATTGATCAGCCATAATTTAATTTAATGCATATTTTTATTATTTTTAATTGTTTAAAGGCCAAATAAATTATGTAGAGCCATTTTAATTGACTTTGTGAGTTTGACTTGTGTTGTTGGGCCTTGGTCAATGTTGATTTGACTTTGCTAGGTTAAAATTATTGGATTAAGGGGATTGATGGAATGTACATTCTATCTCCCAAAATGAATGAATGATCTGAATTTGGTAAAAGTCTTCCTTTGGCCAATTTTTGTTGAATTCATTCCCCCTCGCTCTTCATCTCCTCCCCACTTCTTTAATTTGAAAATATCTCCCTCTTATAAAAATCTTCTTTTCTTGTGTTCATTTTCTAAGCTTTGACCATATTGCAAATTAGAAACTTTGGTCTTATGCCATTGCATTTTCATACTTCTTTTCTTAAATAAATCTATAAATAAACTTAACTATACTTGACTTAAAATTTTCAAAAGACAAAAAGAACTAACACTCATTCAAACCATTTTAGGCCTCTTGTGCCTTTGTTAAATTTAAAATTTTGTTTAAATCAATACACTCACTTTGAAATTGATACCACGAACTACGAGGTTTTGATCCCTCATTTTATGTTGGTACGTAGGGATAAGTCCGAAGGTCTTGTCAAACACAAAAATATAATTGATGAATTCTTTTCTCATCCCTCCATTCTATTTATTGCAAACATCATTTTGTACCAAAACACATATGCACACAAGAAAGGGATCCCTAGGAGTACCTATGAAACTTTGGGTGCTACACTTTCCCTCAGTGTAACCAACCCCCTTACCTGTAATCTCTGGCATTTTATTAGTTTTGATTTGAAAACTTCTTATCTTTTTGGGTTTTGTTCTTACTTTTCCATTTCCCCTTGAAAACAATAAAAGCGCGGTGGCAACTCTGGTTTAATTGACGTCTAGCTTATCCATAGCTTGATGGTTATGAATTTACCGCTACAGAAATTAAGTGGCGACTCTGTTGTGGAGTAGTCTCCGGTGGGTTTAGCCTACTTTTTTGTGTGTATATAACTGTATATCTGATGTATGTATATTTATTTGTACGATATAATCTGCTTGTTGTGCTTGGTGATCTCTGAGTGGTGAGATAAGTTCTAGCCTAAACTTGAGTTAAATTAAGATAGGAAGATGGCTTGAGACCTATTTACTCAGTGGAGACCCTTTTGGAGTTATGAATGTCACACAAGTTATTATCGTTAGGCATTACTCTATCTGATTTGGGGTCCGAGAAGTTGAGGACAATAGAACATTTAACCTATCCTGGCCTATTTAGGACGTAGTGCGGAGACTGTTCAAGTGTAGACTTGATAACAGTTGTTACGCAAAACTACACTCAGACGAGTTTCTCTTGAGAATATTATGGGTTGATGAGTCAGTCATCCTAACCTATAATATCCGATAGATGGAATTAAGACTCTGGGAACTCTTTAGAACATGATCTACAGGTTTTTATCCTTAGCTCAGTCCCTTGGGATGATTATTACCCAGACTCCATGCTCGTGACTCACAACAAACACTTGATTCTTGGTTGATCCAATCAAGTCTTCTCAATATCAATGGAACTTGGGTGTTGATAAGGTGTAAACTATAATCCACCAAAATGGATGATTGATATTGACAATGACTTGATTCATCCCTTGAACTTTGTTTGTTTGCCTTGTGTGTGATCCCTTATTTTTTACTGTTACATTCATGCATTCGTGCGCATCATAACATTTATCACACGAAAATTTCAAGTTACCGAGGTATTATTTGCAAATATTTTCATACCATGGATTATGGATGAAGGAACACTAAGAAGTATAGTTTCAGATGTCCGGATTTTAAGGAGTTAAGGAAGCTATCATCTTTTGTATTAGATCCCATGGAATTCAAACAACGTCATGGGAAACTTCTGTCTATTTTGTCTGCTGATGTGGTTGAAGGACTTCTGAGTGTATTGGTTCAGTTTTATGACCCTCTCTACCGTTTCTTGACTTTTACCGATTATCAGCCCGTGCCTACATTAGAGGAGTATGCCCATCTCTTGGGAATACATGTTTCTAACAAACTGCCATTTAGTGGATTGGAAGAGATTCCCAGATCTCATCTTATAACTAAAGCTCTTCATTTGAAGAAATCCGAGATAGAGGCTCAATGGGTATAGAAAGGAGGTTTGTTTGGGTTGACTTCTAAGTTCCTTATCAAGGAAGCTACTGCTTTTTCTCAAGCCGGTAGTGTGGATGCTTTCGAGGCTATCTTTGTGTTGCTCATTTATGGTTTAGCCTTGTTCCCTAACATTGACGGTTTTATTGATGTTAACGCCGTTAGAATTTTCTTGATCGGGAATCCTGTGCCTACTCTGTTAGGAGCTATGTACTTCTCTTTGCATCTAAGGAATTCTAAAGGTGGTGGAACTATCGTCTGTTGTGTTCATATTCTGTACAAGTGGTTTATTTCGCACTTGCCTTAGACGCTTGCTTTTGTGGAGAACAAAGAATGTCTACGGTGGTCTCAGAGACTTACATCTCTCATTAATGATGATATAGTTTAGTATGATCCTTCATTAAGCAGTTTGGATATTATTGATTATTGTGGTGAATTCTCTAATGTGCCTCTCATTGGTATACAAGGAGGAATCAACAACAATTCTTCTTTGGCTTGTCGTCAACTTGGGTTCCCCTTAAGAGACAAACCTAATAACGCTTTGTTAGAAGGTCTTTTCTATCAAAAGGGTAAAGATCCCCAACATTTGAAGCAGAAGATATTGCATGCTTGGCATAATGTGCTTGGGAAAGGAAGATCTGAGTTCGGTCTGCGCAATTGTGTAGCTTTGGAAGCTTACACTCTTTAGGTAAAGAAGAGAGCTTTGGAATTAAAGAGGCCTTATGCTTATGAGATACCTATGTCTATAGTTGTGGTTCAACCATTAACTCTCCCTGACTAAGATGTAGAGGAGTTGGAAGACGCGCTCGCCAAGATGAAGCAAGAGAAGGATATGTGGGAAGAGCGTTTCCATGCTTTGAGCAAAAAGCATGAGGAGTTGCAGCTTGAGTCTAAGGATAAAGATGAACTTATTGAGTTGCTTGAAGACCGAGTAAAAAAGATACAGAGAGAACGAGAGGTTTCATCTTCCTCTAGTACGCCTCAGCCTCCCGTTGCTTGGAAGAGGATTGTTGACCAGCTTGTCCTCGAGAAGACTCAGATGAAGACTTCTTTTGAGACCGAGATCCGACGCATTCGAAGGAAGTACGCGCTTGTAACCAAATCTTTTGATGTTGTTGTCAGGGTTCCTTCGATGACTAGTCTCCTTTTCTCTTGTATTTTGTATTTTTGGTTCCTGAAATTGTACTCAGTTTAATCCTTCCACTTATATAAATAAAAAAGATTTTTATGGTCATATCAAATTTATATATATATATATATATATATATATATATATATATATATATATATATATATATATATATATATATATATATTAAATATATATATATATATATATATATTATATATATATATATATATATATATATATATATATATATATATATATAATATAGTAAGTTCTAGAAAATAAAATAATCAAGCATTGCATTTCATGCATCTTTTGCATAAGCAGGTTTCTCTTTTGCCAGATGTCTTATTGGTATTTCTTATGTGCTTCAGCCAAGCTGACTCATCGATACAATATCCGCATCAATCACTCAAGAATCATGGAACATCTAGAGCAAGAGAACAGAGACTTGAAGGACGAGGTCGCCCGTCTAACTGCCATGATGGAGTCAGTGCTAGCCGCTCAGAGCCAGTCTTCTCCAACTCATACAACTTATCCTCCTAAGAGGACTGTGATTTTCGAGGTTGCTACCTCCACTATTCCTGCAACTGCTGCTCATTTTGCACCCCACATGCATGTCGGATTCCCGTGGGGAATGCCGCCTAATTTTGTGCCTGAAGGGTCTGCGCCTACCTTTGCTTCTATGTCGACATCTAACCCGGTCATGTATGTGCCACCGCTTGTTGTGCATACTCTGCCCCTTGTGGAAGACACCATCTAGCATTTTGAGCCGTTTGAGGGCCCTGATGTGTATGAGAAGATGGACGAGATGAAGGACCAATTCCTTGTGCTGCGTAAGGAGTTGAAAACTTCGAGCGGTAAGAATTTGTTAGGAAAGAGTGTTGTAGAGCTTTGTTTGGTTCCAAATGTTAAAATCCCGGTGAAGTTCAAAGTGCCTGACTTTGAAAAGTACAAATGGGATGTTTGTCCACTCAGTCATCTTGTGATGTACGCCAGCAAAATGTCTACTCAAACCGATAACGATTAGTTATTGATCCATTATTTTCAAGACAGTCTGATCGGTGTCGCTCAGAGGTGGTACATGGGATTGGATAGTGCAAGCATCCGCACGTTCAATGATTTGGGCGAAGCATTCGTAAAGAAATACAAATACAATGTTGATATGTTTCCAGATAGGGACCAATTGAGGTCGTTGTCTTAGAAGGATAAGGAGACGTTTAAGGAGTATGCGCAATGATGGAGAGAGCTTGCCGCTCAGATTACCCCTCCTTTGGAAGAGAAGGAGATGACTCAATTTTTTCTCAAGACCCTGAGCTGATTTTACTATGAGCGGATGATTTCCAGTGCCCCTAGTGATTTTACCGAAATGGTAAACATGGGGATAAGGTTAGAAGAAGGTGTCCGAGAGGGACGGTTGTATAAGGAGGAAGGGTCATCTAGCAAGAGATATGGTAATAGTTTTAGTAATAAGAAGGAAGCAGAGACCAATGCAGTGTCTGTTGGGAGGCAGAGGAGGCCTCATGTAAGAAGAAGTCAACCACCCCGTCAACACCATCATCAAGTATCGTTTGTGATCCCCGTATTTTGAACCAATCAGTCAACACCGATTCAACAACAACAACGTCAACAACAACAACCACAACAATGAGCAAATACCTACAACAACAACAATACCAATAATCATCATCAACAACAATCAAATTTTGTGAGGTAGAAGGTCTCTTTCGACCCAATTCCTATGACGTACGTATAATTATATCCATCTTTGGTTCTTAAGAACCTTTTGCAACCAAGAAATTCTCCTCAAATTCCTGAACCACTTCCATGGTGGTACAAACCGGAACTCCACTGTGCCTTTCATCAAGGAGCTCCCGGTCATGATATCGAGAACTGCTACCTGTTAAAATATGAAGTCCAGAAGCTGGTCAAGAGTGGAATCCTATACTTTGAGGACCGTGCGCCGAACGTCAAAGGAAACCCACTACTTGCCCATGGGAATTCATCTGTTAACATGGTGGATGGTTGTCCTAGTGAGTTCAAGGTATTTGATGTACGCTTCATTAGAAGGTCATTGGTGAGAATGCACAAGGATATTTACTTGGTTAGCGATTGTGAGCGTGATCATGATGGTTGTGCTATTTGCAGTGTCAATCCCAGAGGTTGTATGGTTGTGAAGAGAGACATCCAGAGGTTTATGGATGAAGGTTTGATTCAGATTATCAAGTCCCGTCATATAGATGACGATGTCAATGTTATAGTCCCGGTTTTCAAAACTCCTGAGAGAGTGGTGATTCAGTATGATAGCAGAAGTAGTAACAGCGTCAACAATAGATCAATATCATTGTTGTTGATACGGTTAGCGGGCCCCATACCATATGCATCTGATAAGGATGTCCCATATTAGTATAATGCTACCATGTTGGAGAATAGTCAAGAGGTTCCTTTGCCTACAACCAGTTCTATTGTGAGCATAGTTGATGTTACTAAGGTGACCCATAGTGGTCGTGTTTTTGGGCTAGTGTTCCCAAAGAATGTAGAATGTTTGTCTGTTAGCAAGAAGGTTGATGTACTAGTGGTAGAGTCTATTAGCGCTCCAAGGTGTCAGTCTGGTGAATCCAGCGGCTTGAAGCTTACTGATGATGATGAGGTGGGGAGAAGGCATTGTTGGTAAGCCACTTGTCATCTTTCTCTTACGTAGAAGCTAAGGATGAGGTTGGAACTCCGTTCTAAGCCTTATCTATTACTGAAGAAAAGAGAGTTGGGGCACCCATGTCCTCATTCAAAGATGCAAAGAAGATTGTTGAAGAGGGTCAGTCTGATCAGTGGGGACAGATGGTAGAGGTCTCCGACAACAAGAGCATAGCCGGTTTGGGTTTCCAATAAGGTTCATCAGTGGTTAGATCTGAAGATGTGTAATCTAGTTTCCGTAGCGGAGGGTTCATTCATGGTATTGAACAACACTTGGCTGTGGTGCTAGAGGGTGATGAAGATGAAGTCTGCACCAACTTTGGGATGCATGGAAAAGCTTGCAACAATTGGATTGTTGTTGATATCCATGTTATTATGCATCGATCTAAGTAATTGCTCTTATTTGTTTTTGGAAATCCTTCTCCTATGCCTAAGGGAGAAGTGACCATTTTATTTGGGCAGTTTCAAATTTGATCATCAATAAAATATAATTCTATTCATCCACATCTATAATGTTTTATTTTTACTTTTTGCTTTATTCTGAAAATGGTAATCACAAAAAACATAAATAATATAATTGTCCATCTGTATAATATTTGGTCACAATTCACTTCTCTAAAATCAAAATATCAAATAATTATGCAAGTTGATTTCTAACCCCATTGAATACAATGATCCTACTCCTTCTCCAAATTTTTAATTCACTGTGTTTGAGGCTGAGGAGGAAGGTGATGAAGAGGTAAGTGATGAACTTTCTCGTCTTCTTGAGCACAAGGAAAAATCCATTCATCCATTTGAAGATCAGATTGAGTTAGTCAACTTGGGTTCCGAGGATGATGTGAAGGAAGTCAAGATTGGGTCTCAACTGTATCCAGAAGTTAAGAAGGGGTTGATTGATCTTCTCCGAGAGTATTCAGATGTGTTTGCTTGGTCCTATCAAGACATGCCTGGGTTGGATTCTGAGATTGTGGAGCATAGATTGTCGTTGAAGCCAGAATACCCGCCAGTCAAGCAGAAGTTAAGGAGAACTCATCCTGATATGGCAAAGAAGAAGTGCAAAAGCATATTGACGTCGGTTTCCTTGTTACCGTTGAATATCCGTGTTGGGTGGCCAATATTGTTCCAGTTCCGAAGAAGGATGGAAAAGTCCGCATGTGTGTTGGTTATAGAGATTTGAATAAAGTCAGTCCAAAAGATGATTTCCCTCTGCCACACATTGATATGTTGGTAGACAATACAACTAAGTTCAAAGTCTTTTCGTCCATACAAGGCCTTTCTTCTTTTCTTTTGGCATGGCAAGTTGTAGGAGCTTGGCTTACTAGTCATGATCTCTAACTTGTGTTTATTTGCCTATAGTTTTATTGACCGGCCTCATATTGGTGTGACTACTACATTAGTCCATTTACGATTGCTTAACATAGCGCTAAATTGTCTTATGACACACTAACATAACCATACTAATTACTAACTTTAAATTAAAGCATTTGATTTCTTGCAATTTACTTCTTGCTCATTTACTCATATTTTTTGTTCCTTTGCTCACTTGAGCACATATTTTATGTTTATGTCATTTTCCTTTTGCTCATTTGAGCTCATTATTGTATATAAATATATTGTTGTCTTGTGGTTGTTTTGTCTTTGTTTTTGTGAACCCAATGCAAAAGGAGAAAGGACTTAGAATTAGGACTTACCTATGCTTAAAGGAGTTCAAGAGCAACTAGGCCTCATGCCTTTAGAATTCTAAATTTGTTGAAGAGCAACTAGGCCTCATGCCTTTAGAATGCTAAATTTCAAAGTTGACTTCAAAGGACTTTCTTTCTAAAACTTATTCTTTGTCCATTTCTCTTATTGTGTTGTGAACTTTTTTATGTTTGCTCTTGTGTGATAGGGATTCCATCTTGAGATAGTAAGAAGGACCATTGTCATGAGTAGCCAAGTTAAGATAGACAAGCCAAGTGGAGACCCTAGGAGCTTGAATCCAAATATTGTTTGATTGCTTAAGTGTTTGCTAAGTCCAAAGGACAGGAGCATCTTGAATCATCTCTATGATTCCAAGAAAAAGAACTCCAAGGGTTTTATCTCTTCTCTCATCTTTGTATGTTTTAGGACTAGCCCTTCTCTTCTTCTCCTCACTCTAACCCAAGCCAGATTCCTTTGTGCAAACTATGACTTTGTTTCAAAACTAGAAACCTAGGCCTTATGCCTTTGACTTTTCAAACTCATTTTAATTTAATACTCATTGTGAATAAACCTTAATTAAACTTTGACTTCATTTTGTAAATAAATCTAACTTGTAAATATAACTCACTTCAAGTTAATTTTGTGGTTCCAATGGCCACCTTTGTTAAAACCTTTTCATAAACATTAGTCATATTGAATTATCATAGTGGTTGATGTAAACCTCACCTTATCCTTAGTGGTTGCATTATAAGTCTTCCATACTTATTATAGGGTTAACCCCTCACTAGTATGTTGAAGCCTTCCTCACATGGTGGATTGTTGGTTTAGGTTGAATTTTCTCCCTTTGATAATAGAAGACCTTAAAGGCTCTTGATCAAATCAATTCACCAATCTTTTGAGATTTTTACCCCGAACTACGAGGTTTTGATCCTACCTTTATGATGGTACGCAGGCAATGGGTTCATCCATTCAAACAACAAAAATTGTAAATATAATCTATTCTCTTCTCATCCCTCCAATCTTTTGCACATACTTTCACAAATACCAACCTACAACACACATTTGCAAAAAGAGGTTCCCTTAGAGTACTAAGGATGTTTTGGGTGCGTAAAACCTTCCTATTTCATAACCAACCCCCTTACCTAGATCTCTGACATTTTTATTAGTTTTGGTTTGATAAAACTTCTTACTTGGCTTTTGTTCGCTTTTTAGCCTTTCGTTTGGATAAATAAAAGTGCGGTGGCAACTCGAATTGTATGTTTACTTTTGGTTTAGTCAATAAACCATAAGGTAACGAATACCCCGTGTAAGACCCTAGTTTTTACCCTAAGATCCCTCATGGCATCATAGCATTGCATTTTACATAGCCTCAAGGATCATAAGCATCTTGGTTTCCTTTGCCTTTGGGTGGGACCTCTTGTGAGTTGGTTTGAGACCATCAAGCATGCTTGAATTGTATATTATTGCTTTTCTTATTTTATCTACTAACCAAAAGCACAAAAATATGTCACTAACATCTTTTGTTTGTAGCTTGAGCAGTCACAAGGTCAAAGGCTTCAAGGATATCCTATATGCATTGATATGATCAAAGAGAAGATGAAAGCAAACATGGCAATGGTTCCCAAAGCTCTCATCCATAAAATATGCCCCCCAAGTATCTCAATTCATCATTTTGATCAAATCAATCAAAGGGTTTGAGGTTTGTTTCCCAAGGAAACCCTAATTCATCTGTTCATCAACTATGCCTTGCTCATGAAGCAACCTCAACCCATGGTCAAATACAATCAAGGGAAGATATTTAATTCATAATTTCATGCATATTTGAACTTATTTGAGTGTCCTCAATCATCAATTCATCAAAATATGAGTAGTGGACTTGAGAAGTTGATCAGTCAATTCATCTGACTATTTTGAACAACACTGAGACCTAACGTTTTATGTGTTTGGAAAATGGAGATGACCCCAAGAGAAAAAATGTTCTTAAGGACCATATGAACAACGTTCATGTTCATAAAAAATTGACTTGAAGCTTTGAAGGTCATCATCCACTCCAAGACATTATAGGTCATTTTGACTAAAACCCTAAGTTTAATCCAACTTCCCAAGAACATAACTCATTCATTTTTTAATATTTTGAGGTGGGATCAAATGAATTGGAAAGCTAAAGATGTATACTTCAAATGTTATGTTGAGAAAAATTGCAAAATCTCAAAAGAAATACATGTGATAATGCAAAACATTATAGGTCACTTTGGACCAAATGCATTGAAATGTGAAAAAGTCAAACTTCAAGTGCCCATAACTTCTTCATAAAAAATCCAAATGATTCAAAATGTAAGTCCAAATTGATTTCCTTGAAAAGATATACAACTTTCATGTTGAGGGTTGTGTCATTTGGAGCTTGCATCATTGAGACAGAAGAGCTTGAAGTTTGGCCAATTTTGAAAATATCACTTATGCATGTTTTGCACCCTATACTTCAAGTTCAATTTTCACTAATTTCCAAGGCCCAAATGGAGTTTTGATCAACATAAAATTTGTTCCTTATGCAATAAGCTTTCCAACCATTACTTATAAGGTTGCATTTCAATTTTGGACATGGCATTTTCGAAGACTTGAATGTAATAGTGCATTTTGTGAAAATCATTTCAATTGCCATGCATGAGCTCACATAATCCAATCTGCACGTCCATTCTACTTACATCAGGCATAAGCTTTCATTTCCAGTTGGAATTGGGCCCTCCATGCGCCTGTACAGGCCCATGCATGGAGGCCCTTTCCATCCATGCACACGATTTTGTTCATGCATTCAGCCTAGCTCAACTATAAATACAATGCCTTGGCCTCTCAATTTAGCAACCTAAAGGCGCCCCAATTGCTGCTGAATTGAAATCCTAGCCATCACTAAAGGAACTATTTAATTTCTCTTCCAATTTTTCAGATCTGAATTTTGATTTCATTGATCAATCTTCAGATCTCAAAGTTCCTAAACCTTCTCTACTTGATCCACAATGCTTACTGTTTGCAAAAGAATCCAAAGATCTTAACTCAAATCCTTGTAATTCAAAGGTTTACTTCAACTGTATTTTGTTTCGAACCAGCTTGTATATTGCTCTATTTGCTTTGTTCTTGTGTGATCTGAAGTCCTATGCATAGAGGCAACATTGATATGCTTTCAATTTTTGAAAATCATTAAGTTCACATGAACACCACAAAATTTCCACTTCTAATTTCTCTCAATCTAGAGATCTATAATGGAATTGAGTGGTACAGCGGTGATGTACATCACCCTAGCTTTCGAATGATACATGGATCGTGCATTTTGGTTAACATTTTTTCCCCTGTAAATTTTTGATCTCGCCGGAGATGGCCGGAGAAGAGGATGGCGTTGGCCACCGTCTAGTCTCCAGATGCAATCAGGACCTTCCATTTCATTTTCCAGATTGAATCTCAATTGTGCGTTGTTATGACTTAAAATAATGCCACATGTGATGCATTGACTAAGGAACATGGTAGGCGCGCGCGTTTAGGCCTCATGATTTACCAGCTCAACTAATGAGCTCAGATCCAATGGCTCACGCTGTTTCCTATTTTCTAATTTCTGATTTTATTTTATTTAATTTCTTTTAATTCCATTTAATTTCTAAAATTCATATCTCTCTCATTATTGGTCCAAAAATTATGGGACCAATTTCATTCTTCTCCTTTTAATTTCTACTTTTTAAAAATGATTTTTAATATTTTTTATTTTATCATTTGCTATTTTTTAGTAATTTTCTCTTTTTTGGTTATTTTTAATTCATTTAAAATAGTTTTTAATATCCAAAAAATACAAAAATATTTTCCTAACCTCTTTGAATAATGATAGATCTATGAAAAATACTCTCATCAATTTATTAATTGATTTGAGATTTATTTGAGATTTTAGTTTAATTAGGTTATTTTTATGCATTTTTAATTGATTTAAAATAATTTTTTACTTTTAAAAATGCTGAAATTTTTTGTCAAACTTTGTTTGACCTTGTTGAACTTATGATAATTTACTTGGACTTTTCAAAGTTGATTTGTAGTAAGTTTGAAGTTTGACCTTTCTTTATGATTTTAATTCAAGTTTATTTTAATATTGAAAAATGCCAAAAATATTTTTAATTGTTTCTTGACTTCTAATTCTCATTTTGCTTCTGTTTTCTATTGTTTGACCTTGATCTTCCCTATCTTTGGTTAATGCTTGTTGATTAATACATACCATTTCCATTAATGCACTTTAATTCTTCATCTTCTTCTTCTTCTTTTTATTTTATTTTTTATCAATGAGTTAAAGATTGGTGGTTAGCATTGATTCATGGAGGTTTAATCTTTCTTGATTCAAATCTAATTCATCTTGATCATGGATCAAGTGAATGACTTTGCATTAAGGATAGATTGCTTCCTAAATCATGCAAAGGACCTAAATGAATACAAGATCATTTCTCATCTTCTTTTTGGCATGGCAAGTTGTTGGAGTTTGATTCACTAATCAAGAGCTCTAACTTGTGTTGTTGCCTACATTATTATTGACCGGCCTCAGATAGTTGTGACTTCTACATAAGTCCAATTACGATTGCTTAACAAAGGGCTAAATTTGCCTTATGGCACATTAACTACAAACATTAACCATTAACGTTTACTTCTTGCACTTTACGTTTATGCAATTTACTATTATTGTACATATTATTCATTTGCTTTTCCCCCTTTGCTCATTTGAGCACATGTTTATGTTAATGCAATTTGCCTTTTGCTCACTTGATCCATGTAATTGTGTATATATTATTGTGCTTGTGTTTTGTTTGATTGTTGTGGATCAAATGCAAAGAAATGGACAAATGGACTTAGTTTCTAGGACTTTCCCTATGCAAATCGGAGTAAAAAGGACCTTAATGTTGAAGATGGATTAGAAGGACCAAATCTCTAAACCCACTCTTGTCCATTCTTGATTTACTTCATAGAACTTTTTGATGTGTGTGCTTTTGTGCTAGGAGATCCTATGAGAGCTTAAATTGAAGAACCATTGCCATGCTCATCCAAAGTGAAAGATACAAGAAACATTGGGGGATCTTCTAAGAGCTTGTTTGATTATGTTGATTACTTGAGCTTACTATTATTTTGCTTGCATATTCCAAAGGATGGGAGATACTTGGATCATCAATATGATCTCAAGAGAGGAACTCCATTTGTGGTCTTGTTTCTTATCCCTTATCTCTTGTATGTTTAGGACTGTAGCCATTCTTCTTCTTCCCTTCAGTTTAACCCGAGCCAAAACTTTTGTGCAAACATTTACACTTCTTTTCAAACATTAGAAACCTAATCCTTATGCTTTTGATTTTCAAATCTTTTCATAACACTTATTTTGAATTGAGCCTTTAAATCATCTTTAACCATGTTTTGTAAATACTTTTCATTGGTAAATATAACTCATCCAAATACTTTTGTGGTTTCAATGGCCACCTCCTTAATCAAAACTTTTCATAACCTTTAGCTATTAGGTTTGAGTTATCCTTGAGGTAGATGTAATACTCACCTATATCCTTAGTGATGGACAATGAGTCTTCCATGCTTATTATAGGGTTAACCCATCACTAGCATGTTGAAGCTATCCTCACATGGTGGATTTATGGTTTTAGGTTGAGTTTTCTCCCTTTGATAACAAAAGACCTTAAGGCTTTTGGACTAATCAATTCACCAACTCATTTTGAGATTTTTTACCCCGAACTACAAGGTTTTGATCCTAATCTTTTTTAAGATGGTACGTAGGCAATGGGTTTATCCATTCAAACACAAAATGTAAATAACTTGTATATTCTCTTCTCATCTCTTCAATCATGTTTGCACAAATAAATTTTCACAAAATACCAACCTTACAACAAGTGTGAAAAGGGCTCCCTAGGAGTACCTAGGATGTTTTGGGTGCTTAACACCTTCCCATTGCATAACCAATCCCCTTACCCAGATCTCTGACATTTTTACTAGTTTTTGATTCGATAAAACTTTTAGGTTTTTGTTCGCTTTCTAACCATTCCTTTGGATAAATAGAAGTGCGGTGGCGATTCGACTTGTATGGTTTACCTTAGATTTAGTCAATATATCTTGTAACAAATACCCCGCTACAGAAAAGTGGCGACTCTGCTGGGGATACTAATGTTCTTAGTGGGTTCAACCTACTTTTTACTTGTATGTGTTGTATGTTTATATTTATTTGTGAAATATTTTTTGTGCAAATTTGGGATGACTATATTGTTTGTAATGTATGAATTACTTGATATATTAATTGCTTCTATGCTTGGTGGTTTCTTGTGAGATGAGTTCTATACCTGAACTCGAGTGCACTTATGATAGGAGAATGGCATAGTCCTGTTGACTTGTGTGGAGTTATTCCTTAGCAAGTTGACTTGCAAGCCCATTCACTTCGTAGGGGTCTTATTGGGATCAATAATGTCACACGAGTAGTCGTGGTTAGGCATTACCCTTTCCAATAAACACCTTAGAAGCCAAGGACCTTAGATACCTAGCCCATCTTGGCCTATTTTAGGGCGTAGTGCGGAGGTCATTCAAGTGTAAGATTTGTTACGATTGTTACGCGATACTACACTCATAAGAGTCTCTCTTGAGAATATTTTTGGAATACGAGTAGTCGTTTTATTCGATAATATCTGAAAGATGAGATGATGAATATGGGAACCTCTTTTAGAACATGATTGTCAGGTTTAACCATAGTACACTCCCTTTGGGTGGTTCCTAACCGAGACTCCATGCTCGTGACTTACAACAAACCCTTGATTCGCAGTTGATCCGCTCTCGTATATCTTCAATATCAATGGAACTTGGGTGTTGATAAGGTGTAAACCATAATCAACCAAAATGGATGATTGATATTGATGATAACGTGAGCCATCATGTGACCTTTGTGTCGCAACCTAAAAAATACAGTGTGCGAAAAAACAACCGGCGAAAGAAAATGACAGAAGAGTCGCCACCGTGCGTTATTTATCCCAAAGGAGGGAAAGGAAACGCTCGAAGTAAACCTGAAAAGAGGAAAGGAAAAGGCAAGGTCTCGCAACCAAATCTTGGGTTCGGGAGTCGGTTATGCGAAGGGAAGGTATTAGCACCCCTACGCATCCGTAGTACTCTACGGGATCCACTTTTGTAGTTCTTGTCTAAATGGTGTGAGTTTATCTTGTGCTGTTTACTAAAAAAGGGGGTTAAATGAAAATGACTCGCGCGGATATCGCATCCACTGCATACGTATCTCATCTGAATATGAGAATCAGAACTTCGTAGCTCGGCTGACCTGTGGGTTGGGGATGTGTGCTCGCTAAGATATCGCGTCTTATGCCTATGTATCTCATCTAGAATGAGAATCAGAGCAAGTCGTAGTTCGGCTAACTACGGGGTTATGGATTGGGTTTTGGATGAACGACGTTACTACGCAATCTACCGGATGCTCGACCTTTGGAGACTTACTCACCTGTAGTAGAAGGAGTAAACGTGTGTTTAGGAGAAGAAAAATCAATGAAGGGTTAGGGTTTGGGATGCTCATGCAAAAGGAGTCCTGGACGAAGGAACCTGTAAAAAAAATAAACACACAAAAACATTGCCTCCGATCGAGGTCTTCCAGCTAGGAAAGCAGTAAAATGCGGGAAAAATGTAAAAGTACCACGCGTATAAAGATCCGAAGTAACAACAATTAGAGGAATGGGAAACCCAGGGATCCTTCCCAGCTAAACACCATCAAAGAAAGTGAGTCAGTGCAGGTAATCGGAATGAAACCTCCAGACGGTATCCCACAAATAAAGTGGAAAACCACGCAAGTTATCCCTGCAAAAGTCATGTGAGCCCTCACAAAAAGTCAACAAACAGGTCAGAGACAAAAAAAATAGTGTAATCAAGGGTTTCCCCCAAATCAAAATGTAACCACATGAATCATGCCATTAAAATTCACAAAAAAGACATGCATCAAAAGGGTATCAAATTCACCCATAATACCTCAAACATCCAAAGTATTCAAATTCAAAGCTCAGAGGTAATGGGAATAAGGGCAAACCTGATTGGAGAGCTTGATTGAAATTGAGTTGCACCCGTGAGGTTTACAAAACAATCATTAGGGTTTATGTGAGGCAAAGGTGATTCTGTGCAGTTGAGTTCCCTTCAGGATTTGGAGGCTGCTCTGAACTCCGTTAGCTCTTCTCTCACTATCTTTTTCCAGCCAGGGTAATAGGAATAGAATTGCCTTTTGTTTCATGAAACTCTGAATTTATAACCTGATTTTTGTGGACTTGTGGGCTCAAATGAGAGAGGTCCAAGTCCAAGATTTTTTCTTTTATTTCTTTTTTCTTTTTTTTTTTCTTTTTTTTTAAAAAGATATTCCGATTGCCATGATGAAATGCAAATGCTAAATGACCTAAAAATGAATGCATGCATGAGGTGTAAAGCGTATGCTTCCAGGAAAAATGAAGGCTAAATTTTGGGGTATTACAGTTGCCCCTATTCAATCAACTGGAGACCTGGAAAAAAGATAGCAACGACTTTCGTGCTTTCAAGGTATCAAGGGATTGAATACAATAAAAGCCCGAAAATTTGCACTGAAGTGAAGTGAAGTAACAATGCCTGACAGAATCGGCAAAGAGGTGGTCTTGAAAGAAGAATCCGTCTGGTACGGTGAGAGTCAGTATGAATACCGAAAAAGAATGTTAACCTGGATACCAAAATAAATGGTAACACATAAATAACCATGGCCTGAATGCCACTCATCAGTCTGAATACCGAAAAAGAATGTTAACCTGGATACCGAAATAAATGGTAACACAGAAATAACCATGGCCTGATTGCCGCTCATCAGTCTGAATACTGGAAATGACTTCGATCTGAACATCGGGAGATATGAGATTATTAATATCGGTCTGAACACCGAGGGGCTGGCCTGAATGCCACAAGTTGCGTCGACCTGAATTTCGGAAACTTCTTCGATCTGAACATCGGAAAACTGGCCTGGATGCCACAAGTTGCATCGACCTGAACGTCGGAAACTTCTTCGATATGAACATCAGAAAACTGGCCTGGATGCCACAAGTTGCATCGACTTGAACGTCAGAAACTTCTTCGATCTGAACATCGGAAAACTGGCCTGAACGCCACTTCGGTCTGAATACTAGAAACTTCATGCCTGTCAGCATCGACAGAAATAGGGAAAGATAATAGAGGCGGCGCATGGGCCAATGACACTTGCTGGGGATAACAAAGGTAAGTCATGAACAATCTTCAGTCTGTGTACTGGAAACAACTTCTGGCTTATCACTTGGGATACCGAGAATGTTTTATGCTTACATGCGTATGTTTGAATTTTTCAATGGCGTAATGCTCCATGAAAATGGAACTGCTACACGATTTACAATGCAATGCAATATGATTCTACATGCAGGGATGCGAAATGCTGGGTAGAATGCCAAGCTGAGGCAAGGGGATCTGCTGGGGAAATGATCACCATCTTATGGACCCTGGCAAGGTTGCTGGAGATGCACAACGCAAAGAATTCTGTGGGGAAATGACCCGCCACACGGTGTTCTAGCAATGACGAAATACCGAGATTCTGACTGGGGAGAGAACGGCACTGAAAACCTGCTGTTGGGGAAAGCGATAGTGGTTCTGGCAACCATAATCTGCGAGAGAGATGACTCAGCAGGGGAAGCAAACACCGATACGGTACCGAGGTTCTGCTTCAAGGAATGAAACTATGGATCTGGCATTGGGATTATCGATCCGGCATCGAACCCTGAGGAGCAGTCGCTTTTGCTGGGAAGATACAGTCTGACACTGTCAACTCCGCTGGAGGTATATAGTTTGACACTGTCAACTCTACTAGGGAGTGTATAATCTGAAACCACCGCTTGGAGGGGAGGTACAGTGGTGAGAACCTGCTGGGGATTGAAGAATCCAACGCTCTGATCAGCTCTGCAGGGATAAGATACCGAATTCGTCTGTTGGCGACTTTACTGGGGAAAACATTCACGATCATCTGCAGGGGATTTTAGGGAAATGCCCTGAGGGTACCTGTTCTGAATAGACGATCCAAAGCACTTAAAATTTACAACAATTTTAAATTTTTATTAAGCATGTACCTGTAAAGCTCTTATGTGTCATGATGCAATGTTTATCAAAAATTCGGACGTCATTTTTGCAAACAAAACAAAAAAATGAAAATGAAAACAAAGATATACTGAATAACATGATTTTATTGATTGAACGGCCTCTGAATAGGCATTTACATCAGGAAGCAATCCCTGGAAAGAGGTAATCGCACAACAGATGAAAACAGACATTAATCTAATGGCAATGTGAAATGGATTTCTATTGGGTTCCAATTCTGCTATGACTTGCTCGTCTTCAAGATCCTCCAGATGATCAGCTTTCTGAAAAGAGTGATTGGACTGTTTCCTATCCTTCAAAAGTTTCCAGTTACCGACATGGTATGAGATTCAGAACTACTCAGAACGCAGTCATTCGTTTAATCCCTAATGTTTGCCTGGATCGCCCTTTTCGGGTTTTCAATCCACTAGGATACCCATTTTTGCCTAAGTTGCCTTTTCAGGTTTTCCACTTACCGGGTGTACAACCTTTTCACTTTTAATCCCTAATTTTTGCCCGAACCTTTTTTCATTTTCTTGGTTCGCCGAGATCCCCATTTTTTGCCTGGACTACTCTTTTTATTGTCCAGCGGGTCTATTTTATGCGAAGTATTTTTTAACTGCGTTTGAGTTCACCGGGGAAGTGAAGTTTTCACCATCCATCGTTGCAAGCATTAAGGCCCCACCATCAAAAACCTTGGTGACAATATACGGTCTATCATAGTTAGTAGTCCACTTGCCTCTGTGATCTGTCTGAGGAGGAAGGATCCTTTTCAACTCCAAATCTCCGACCTGGAAGCATCGAGGATGCACTTTCTGATCAAAGGCTCTCTTCATCCGACTTTGATACAACTGCCCATGACAAATGGCTGCCATTCGCTTCTCTTCGATAAGACTCAACTCATTGAACCTTGTCCGAATCCATTCAGCTTCGTCTAACTTGACATCCAACAGGACTCTTAGAGAAGGAATCTCCACTTCAACAGGTAGGACTGCTTCCATACCATACACAAGGGAGTAAGGGGTTGCCCCGGTCGATGTACGTACTGAAGTACGGTACCCATGCAAGGCGAAGGGTAGCATCTCATGCCAATCTCTGTACGTAACGACCATCTTCTGCACAATCTTCTTTATGTTCTTATTTGCAGCTTCAACAGCACCGTTCATCTTAGGGCGGTAAGGGGAAGAATTGTGATGCTGAATGTTGAAGTTCTGGCATAACTCCTTCGTCATTTTGTTGTTGAGATTAGAAACATTATCAGTAATGATTCTTTCGGGAATCCCATAGCGACAAATGATTTCTTTCTTGATGAATCGGGCAACCACATGTCTGGTGACTTTCACAAATGACGCTGCTTCGACCCACTTGGTGAAATAGTCGATGGCAACAAGGATGAAGCGATGCCCATTGGAAGCGGTCGGCTCAATCTTTCCAATCATATCGATGCCCCATATAGCGAAAGGCCACGACGAAGACATCACATTCAAAGGATTTGGCGGCACATGCACCTTATCAGCATAAATCTGGCATTTATGGCACTTCCGAGCATATTTGAAACAATCAGATTCCATGGTCATCCAGTAATAACCCGCTCTCAACAATTTCTTAGCCATTGCGTGTCCGCCGACATGAGTACCGAAGGAGCCTTCATGAACTTCTTGCATTAACATGTCCGCTTCGTGTCTATCCACACATCTGAGCAAAACCATGTCGAAGTTCCTCTTATACAGCACATCGTCTTTGTTCAAGAAGAAACTGCCTGCCAATCATCTCAAAGTCTTTCTATCATTGTTGGATGCCTCTGCAGGGTACTCTTGATTCTTCAGAAAGCACTTGATGTCATGATACCAGGGCTTGTCGTCAACTACCAGTTCAGCAGCAAACACATACGCAGCCCTATCGAGGTGCATCACGTCGATCTTGGGAGCATGGTTCCAACGGATCACCGTGATCATGGAGGATAGAGTAGCAAGAGCATCTGCCATCTGGTTCTCATGACGAGGTATATGGTATAGCTTTACTGTTGTGAAGAAAGTCAACAGTCTTCTCGTGTAATCTCTGTAGGGGACCAGATTGGGCTGGAGAGTGTTCCAATCACCATTCACTTAATTGATTACCAGAGCTGAATCTCCGAAGATGTCCAAAGTCTTGATTCTCAAATCAATGGCTTGCTTAATACCCAAGATACAGGCTTCATACTCAGCTTCATTATTGGTGCACTCGAAAGTCAGACGAGCGGTGAAAGGAATGTGGGCACCTTTCGGAGTTGTAATGACAACACCAATTCCACTTCCTCTGGCGTTGACGGCCCCATGAAACATTAAAGTCCACTTTTCGTCTGGATCAGGTCCCTCTTCAACAACTGGCTCTTCACAGTCTTTCATCTTGAGGAACATGATGTTTTCATCTAGAAAATCAAACTTCATCGGCTCATAATCTTCAACCGGCTGTTGAGCAAGATAGTCTGACAGAATACTCCCCTTGATGGCTTTCTGGGAAGTATACTAGATGTCGTACTCTGTCAGTACCATTTGCCAACGAACAACTCTTCCGGTGAGGGGTGGCTTCTCAAATATATACTTGACCAGATCCATTTTGGAGATCAGTAAGGTTGTGTGAGACAGCATGTATTGTCTCAGTCGCTTAGCAGCCCATGCAAGTGCACAACATGTTTTCTCAAGCATTGAGTATCTCGACTCGCAATCTGTGAATTTCTTACTCAGGTAGTAGATGGCATGCTCTTTCCTACCTGTCTCGTCGTGTTGACCGAGAACACAACCCATGGAATTGTCTAGTACTGTCAAATACATAATCAGCGGTCTCCCTGGGACTGGAGGCATAAGGATAAGAGGATTCTGCAAATACTCTTTTATTTTCTCGAAAGCCCTTTGGCAATCATCATTCCACCTGATAGCCTGATCTTTTCTCAACAATTTGAATATTGGCTCACACGTGGCTGTTAGGTGAGAGATGAACCTTGCAATGTAGTTCAACCTCCCTAAGAAACCACATACTTGTTTCTCTATTCTTGGCTCAGGCATTTCCTGTATCGCTTTCACTTGGCCGGATCCACCTCAATCCCTTTTCCGCTAACAACAAAACCCAGTAGTTTTCCAGATCTCACCCCAAAAGTACACTTGTTCGGATTAAGCCTCAGCTTGAATTTCCTCAAACGCTCAAACAATTTCTGCAAATTCACCAAATGTTCTTCTTCTGTCTGAGATTTGGCAATCATATCATCAACATAAACCTCGATTTCATGATGAATCACATCATGGAACAGAGTCACCATCGCTCGCTGATATGTTGCTCCGGCATTTTTCAGACCAAACGGCATCACCTTATAGCAGAAGGTGCCCCATGGGGTTATGAATGTTGTCTTCTCCATGTCTTCTGGTGCCATCTTAATTTGATTATAGCCAGAAAAGCCATCCATGAAGGAGAATACCGAGAACTGAGCCGTGTTATCCACCAAAACGTCAATGTGAGGTAAGGGGAAATCATCTTTAGGACTAGCCCTGTTCAGATCCCGGTAGTCAACACACATCCGTACCTTTCCATCCTTCTTAGGTACCGGAACGATATTTGCAACCCATGGCGGATAATTTGTGACTGCTAGAAACCCTGCATCCAACTGTTTTTGCACTTCTTCCTTTATCTTGACAGCCATCTCTGGTCTTGTTCTTCTGAGCTTCTGCTTGACCGAAGGACAATCCTCTTTGAGAGGCAGACGATGTACCACGATGTCTGTGTCAAGTGTAACACCCTTCTAAATACCCCAAATATTTAATAATAACAACAACAATTAAATCATACATATCAGAGTAAATATTGCAACCCAAGGGTGTCACATAACAACTTCTTCACAAAAGTCAATATAAAATCAGTCATGCTCAATTTTATTCAACATAAATCTTCTTTAACAATACGCAGCGGATAAATATTTCAACATCTGTAATTCATCAAAATTAACATTTATTCAACAATTCAAACATCCCGTCCCGATGTTACATCTATCAGAGCATGACCCTCTAACCACACTAGACTTCAAGCACTAGCTTCTATTCGACTCGCTGCTCGTTACCTGAAAAATATAGCTGTAAGGGTGAGTTCCTCAATCGATGTAACAAATATTATAATTTATCATGTTATGTTAAGTAATTCTACACGTTAATCACCCTAATTATATCATGCATTAGGCAACGGCACAGTCAACTCAATTATCATATTCAAACACAACGTAAAGGCAACTCAATAACAACATAAAATGCAACTCAATGAGACTCGACTCTTCATGCATGTGGTACCATTTGGAGTAAAACTCCCAACTTAAAATCATTGCCAGTTTAGTGGGCATCAAGGCATAAGCCTTCAACTTTCAACTTAAAAATTTGCCAATCCAGGCCAACGTGGTGTGAGCAAAAGCCCCATATTTTTGCCAATCCAGGCCAACGTGGTGTGAGCAAAAGCCCCAACTTAATGCATATGAATGTATATGTCATGTACGACTTGAAAGCTCAACAACATAATAACAACAGCCACATAACAGCTTTTCAACAGAACAACTCATAATCAACTTTGGCTCTTCAGCCTACAACTCAGTAATGCTCAACAAATCAACTTAGAATCAACGTTGGCTCATCGGCCTACAACTTAATAATTTCAACAAGGCAACTAAAAAAATCAACTTTTCAACATTATTGCATCAACATTTCACAACCATAAACCTAATAAATTCATTCCTCACAATTAACTATGATAGGCCAGCTACCACTTGCACTCACAACATAAAATCAACTATTTTCCATTCTGCAAAGACTCTGCTCAACTGGAGGGAGTCGGCGCAAAAGCCTTATGCGTCGACGCATACAGTCGACGCTTAGCTCACTGGTCGGCGCAAAACTACCATGCGTCGACGCATGCAGTCAGCGCATGCCTCACGGGTCAGCGCACGCCGACCCTATGGTCGACCGCTCGCGCGCAGACTCAGATTTTTCTGAGTTTTCCAGGATTCCGTTAGCTTACGTTTCACAGTTTTTCCGGCCGTTTCCTCAACTACAACCATCTCTAAACAGAACCATTCGTCCGGTAAATTGGTAGCGCCGATTCAAGTTTTTAATTGGGATTCGTACCCTGGTCTAACATTTTCGACTCACACAACTATCAATTCAATTTACAGTTTTTAACACGGTTTATTCAACGTCAATTTCAGCATATACAGTCCCAATTAGGGTTAAAATCAACGGCTTATCACTACCCATGACATGTTAATCTATAATACCCATTAACCGACGATAAACCCCCCTTACCTGAGATAATCCGGCAATTCTCGAAGCTTTAGCTTTTCCGTTCTTCAACCGCTGCTCTACAGCTCTTTGCCCTTTTTCTCTTCTCTGCAGCTTCTCTGAGTTTCACGTGAAAACTCTTCTGTTCCAAAAATATGAAACCCTTTTCTTTATTCCCACATATATATTTTCCAAATATTATTATTCCCAAAATATTAATAATAATAAAATCCAAAATTCCAATTATTTAATTAAATTAATCATTTAATTATTAATTTAAATTAAATAAGTGTCTTATTTCTCTTGGGGTGTTACAACTCTCCCCCACTAAAAGAGTTTTCGTCCTCGAAAACATACTTCAAGCAAATAACTCTGGATAGGACTCTTTCATCTGACTCTCCAGCTCCCAAGTCACATTGCCACCTGCTGGTCCTCCCCAAGCTACCTTCACTAAGGCAATCTCTTTACCCCGCAACTGCTTCAACTCTCGATCCTCAATCCTCATAGGTGATGTTTCAACAGTCAGGTTATCTCTCACCTGTACATCATCTACTTGGACAACATGCGACGGATCATGAACGTACCTCCTCAACTGAGACACATGAAAAACTTCATGCAAATTCGCAAGTGACGGCGGTAAAGCGATACGATAGGCTACTTCTCCTATCCTCTCCAAAATCTGATAAGGACCAATAAATCGCGGTGTCAACTTCTTCGACTTCAAGGCTCGACCAACACCAGTTATCGGAGTAACACGAAGAAACACGTGATCTCCCTCTTGAAACTCAAGTGATTTCCTCCTCTTATCATGATAACTCTTCTGACGACTCTGAGCAATTCTCATCTTCTCCTGAATCATCTTAATCTTTTCCGTAGTTTGTTGAATAATCTCCGGTCCAATCACAGCACTCTCACCGGACTCATACCAACATAACGGTGTCCGACATCTCCTACCATACAAAGCTTCAAACGGCGCCATACCAATGCTCGAATGAAAACTATTGTTGTAGGTAAACTCAATCAAAGGCAAATAACAATCCCAAGCACCTCCCTTTTCCAAAACACAAGCTCTCAAAAGGTCCTCTAATGACTGAATCGTCCTCTCAGTCTGACCATCAGTCTGCGGATGATATGCAGAACTCAATCTCAGCTTAGTTCCCAAAGCCTTCTGCAAGCCTTCCCAGAATTTCGATGTAAATCTAGGATCTCTGTCCGAAACAATACTCGACGGAATACCATGCAAGCTTACAATCTTCTCAATATACAACTCAGCCAATTTTTCTAACGGATAATCCATTCTGATCGGAATGAAATGAGCCGACTTCGTCAATCTATCCACAATCACCCAAATAGCCTCAAAATTCTTACTTGTCCTCGGTAAACCAGAAACAAAATCCATACTGATACTATCCCATTTCCACTCTGGAATCGCCAACGGTTGCATTAGCCCAGACGGCTTCTGATGCTCAATCTTTGACTTCTGACACGTCAAACAAGAATAAACGAAACTCGCGATATCTCTTTTCATTTCCGGCCACCAAAATAACTTCTTCAAATCATGATACATCTTCGTAGCTCCAGGATGAATACTCAACCCACTACGATGTCCTTCTTCAAGAATACTCTTCTTAAGTTCTGTAACATCCGGAATACACACCCGACTACCAAATTTCAAAATACCAGTCTCATCAATTCTGAATTCGCCACCTTGACCTTGACTCACTAGAGTCAACTTATCAACCAAAAGCACATCAGATTTCTGACCCTCTCTGATCTCATCCAGAATACCACTTGTTAATTTCAACATTCCCAATTTAACACTATTGTGAGTACTCTCACACACCAAACTCAAATCTCTAAACTGTTCGATTAGATCCAACTCCTTAACCATTAGCATAGACATATGCAATGATTTCCGACTCAATGCATCAGCCACTACGTTTGCTTTACCCGGATGGTAATTCAAACCAAAGTCATAATCCTTCAGAAACTCTAACCATCTCCTCTGTCTCATATTCAGCTCTTTCTGATCAAACAAATACTTCAAACTTTTATGGTCACTGAAAACTTCAAATCTTGACCCATACAAGTAATGTCTCCATAACTTCAGAACAAACACCACAGCCGCCAACTCTAAATCGTGCGTCGGATAATTCCTCTCATGAACCCTCAGCTGTCTTGAAGCATAAGCTATAACCTGCTTATTCTGCATCAACACGCCACCCAAACCCAACAATGAAGCATCGCAATAAACTTCAAATGATTCCGACGAACTCGGTAATATCAGAATAGGAGCAGTAGTCAACCTTCTCTTTAGCTCTTGGAAACCTTCTTCACATTTTGAGTCCCAAACAAACGCTTGCCCCTTTCTAGTCAACATCGTCAACGGTAACGCCAACTTAGAAAATCCCTCAATGAACTTCCTATAATAACCAGCCAAACCAAGAAAACTTCGAATCTCAGCAACAGACTTCGGGGCTTCCCACTTAGATACCGCTTCTATCTTAGAAGGATCAACAGCAACACCACCTCTTGAAATCACATGACCAAGAAAACTTACCTCTTCTAACCAAAACTCACACTTGGACAATTTAGCAAATAATTTCTTTTCTCGTAGAACTTCCAAAACCACTCTCAAATGCTCAGCATGCCTTTCTTCCGATTTCGAATACACCAAAATATCATCAATAAATACCACGACAAACTTGTCTAGGTATGGATGGAAAATCCTATTCATATACTCCATAAATACTCCAGGTGCATTAGTTACACCAAAAGGCATTACAGAATACTCATAATGTCCATACCTTGTCCTGAAAGCAGTCTTCTGAATATCCTCAGTCTTCACACGTATCTGATGATACCCAGATCTCAAATCTATCTTGCTGAACACACTTGCACCAACCAACTGATCCATCAGATCATCAATCCTCGGTAAAGGATACCGATTCTTGATCGTCACTTTATTCAGTTGCCTGTAGTCCACACACAACCTCATAGTACCTTCTTTCTTCTTAACCAATAGCACTGGCGCACCCCACGGTGACACACTCGGACGAATAAATTTCTTATCCAATAGATCTTCCAACTGACTCTTCAATTCAGTTAACTCAACAGCAGACATACGGTACGGAGCCATCGATATCGGTCTAGTACCAGGTACCAAATCAATCGAGAACTCCACTTCGCGTTCTGGTGGTAATTCATTCACTTCTTCCGGAAACACATCAGGAAAATCACACACCACAGCTAGATCGCAAATCATCAGTTTATCTTTAGCCTCCAGAGTCGCTAACAGCATAAACAACTCTGCCCCATCAGCTACTTCCTCATCCACTTGTCTCGTTGATAGAAACAAACTCTTTCCTTCCTCACTCTCAGGAAATATCACAGTCTTATCAAAACAATTGATAGAAACTCGGTTAAACACCAACCAGTTCATACCCAGAATAACATCAATCTGCACTAGTGGAAGGCACACTAGGTCCATCCCAAAGTCTCTACCAAAAATACTCAAAGGACAATTTAAACAAACCGAAGTAGTAGTCACTGAACCCTTCGCAGGAGTATCAATTACCATACTTCCAAACATCTCAGATACCTCTAACTTAAGTTTCACAGCACAATCCAAAGATATAAAGGAATGAGTCGCACCTGTGTCAATAATAGCTACAAGAGGAAAGCCATTAATATAACACGTACCTCGGATCAAACGATCATCTGCAGAAGTCTCAGAACCCGATAAAGCAAAGACCTTGCCTCCTGACTGATTCCCTTTCTTCGGCTTCTGACACTGACTTCCAATATGCCCTTCTTCGCCACAATTAAAACAAATCACTTCCTTGTGCTTGCAATCAGCTATTGCATGCCCAGTCTTACCACAGCGAAAACACCTCTTCACTTCAGCAGTACATACATTACTCTTATGACCAGCCTGACCACATTTGAAGCAAACTATACCAGTAGGAGCACCTCCCCTACTAGTCCTCTGAGCCGGAGCAGCTACTTGCTTCCCTTTTCCAGCTGGAACATCATACGGCTTGCCACGGTTTTGATGTTGCTTGCCTCTGCGATCACTGACAATCTTGTAATGAGCATTATTGTCCTCTTCAAATATCCTGCAGCTATCAACCAACTCAGTAAAAATGCGTATCTTCTGATACCCAACAGCCTTCTTAATTTCAGAGCGCAATCCATTTTCAAACTTGATGCACTTTGAAAATTCAGCACCAGCACCAGTGTAATGAGGATAAAATTTGGACAACTCCACAAATTTCGCAGCATAATCCGTGACAGACATGTTTCCTTGCTTCAGCTCAAGGAATTCAATCTCCTTCTTACCACGGACATCCTCTGGATAATACTTCCTCAGAAATTCCCTACGGAATACATCCCAAGTAACGACTTCACCTGTCGCGGTCAACCTCTCGTGAGTCTCTAGCCACCAGTCATCAGCTTCGACTGCTAGCATGTGAGTACCATACTGAACCTTCTGAGCTGGAGTACAATCCATAACACGGAATATTCTCTCAATCTCTTTCAACCATCCCAAGGCTGCATCTGGATCATGCTTTCCTTTAAACACCGGCGGATTCTCTCTCTGAAAAGTCGCCAAGCTACGTGATCCAGCATCTCCACCAGCATTTGGCAAGTTCTGCACAGCTTGTGCCATTGCTTGCATTGCGGCAGCCATTGCAGCGTCATTCCTTCCAGCCATTTCAACTTATCAATACAACACAACTTAAAGTTAGATTGGTAACAATACACAATTGTTAGACAAAACGACACGACAACTGGCCGGACGGACCGACCTGCTCTGATACCACTAATGTAACACCCTTCTAAATACCCCAAATATTTAATAATAACAACAACAATTAAATCATACATATCAGAGTAAATATTGCAACCCAAGGGTGTCACATAACAACTTCTTCACAAAAGTCAATATAAAATCAGTCATGCTCAATTTTATTCAACATAAATCTTCTTTAACAATACGCAGCGGATAAATATTTCAACATCTGTAATTCATCAAAATTAACATTTATTCAACAATTCAAACATCCCGTCCCGATGTTACATCTATCAGAGCATGACCCTCTAACCACACTAGACTTCAAGCACTAGCTTCTATTCGACTCGCTGCTCGTTACCTGAAAAATATAGCTGTAAGGGTGAGTTCCTCAATCGATGTAACAAATATTATAATTTATCATGTTATGTTAAGTAATTCTACACGTTAATCACCCTAATTATATCATGCATTAGGCAACGGCACAGTCAACTCAATTATCATATTCAAACACAACGTAAAGGCAACTCAATAACAACATAAAATGCAACTCAATGAGACTCGACTCTTCATGCATGTGGTACCATTTGGAGTAAAACTCCCAACTTAAAATCATTGCCAGTTTAGTGGGCATCAAGGCATAAGCCTTCAACTTTCAACTTAAAAATTTGCCAATCCAGGCCAACGTGGTGTGAGCAAAAGCCCCATATTTTTGCCAATCCAGGCCAACGTGGTATGAGCAAAAGCCCCGACTTAATGCATATGAATGTATATGTCATGTACGACTTGAAAGCTCAACAACATAATAACAACAGCCACATAACAACTTTTCAACAGAACAACTCATAATCAACTTTGGCTCTTCAGCCTACAACTCAGTAATGCTCAACAAATCAACTTAGAATCAACGTTGGCTCATCGGCCTACAACTTAATAATTTCAACAAGGCAACTAAAAAAATCAACTTTTCAACATTATTGCATCAACATTTCACAACCATAAACCTAATAAATTCATTCCTCACAATTAACTATGATAGGCCAGCTACCACTTGCACTCACAACATAAAATCAACTATTTTCCATTCTGCAAAGACTCTGCTCAACTGGAGGGAGTCGGCGCAAAAGCCTTATGCGTCGACGCATACAGTCGACGCTTAGCTCACTGGTCGGCGCAAAACTACCATGCGTCGACGCATGCAGTCAGCGCATGCCTCACGGGTCAGCGCACGCCGACCCTATGGTCGACCGCTCGCGCGCAGACTCAGATTTTTCTGAGTTTTCCAGGATTCCGTTAGCTTACGTTTCACAGGTTTTCCGGCCGTTTCCTCAACTACAACCATCTCTAAACAGAACCATTCGTCCGGTAAATTGGTAGCGCCGATTCAAGTTTTTAATTGGGATTCGTACCCTGGTCTAACATTTTCGACTCACACAACTATCAATTCAATTTACAGTTTTTAACACGGTTTATTCAACGTCAATTTCAGCATATACAGTCCCAATTAGGGTTAAAATCAACGGCTTATCACTACCCATGACATGTTAATCTATAATACCCATTAACCGACGATAAACCCCCCTTACCTGAGATAATCCGGCAATTCTCGAAGCTTTAGCTTTTCCGTTCTTCAACCGCTGCTCTACAGCTCTTTGCCCTTTTTCTCTTCTCTGCAGCTTCTCTGAGTTTCACGTGAAAACTCTTCTGTTCCAAAAATATGAAACCCTTTTCTTTATTCCCACATATATATATTTTCCAAATATTATTATTCCCAAAATATTAATAATAATAAAATCCAAAATTCCAATTATTTAATTAAATTAATCATTTAATTATTAATTTAAATTAAATAAGTGTCTTATTTCTCTTGGGGTGTTACATCAAGCCCTGGCATGTCCTGATAAGACCAAGCGAAGATGTCAACATACTCTTGCAGCAATTCAATCAACCCCTTCTTCACATTGTCTTCCAAAGCAACCCCTATCTTGATTTCTCTCTTGGCGTCCTCGGTGCCGAGATTAATCACTTCAATAGACTCTTGATGCGGTTGAATGACCCTTTCCTCTTGTTTTAATAACCTAGTAGGCTCTTCAGGGAGTTCACAGTCTTCATCACCCTCTTCTTCAGCTTGAAAGATTGGATTTTCAAAGTCGAAGCGAGCCATAGCAGAACCGTTATCAATAGGATATGGTGATGTGCATCTGCATGAGTGATGGTATGTGCTTATGAGTGTGAAAAAAAAATAAAAAAAGTGGAAACTAAGCAAAACATTGCCATTTTTTTTTTGAAAAACTGCAAAAATAGAAAAACAGGGAACGAAATATTGGAATGCAAAAAGACGTCCTTTATTTATGATAAAAAATGCAAGTGTCACATAAATGAGCCCTACAATGAGTCATTACGCTCTGGCGGAACGTAAGACTTAGATATGCATGAATAAACAAAGAAAATTACTCCTCCAGACAAGTGACTGGGACAATCTCCTCAGAAGACCAGTTGTTGAGAACTTCACCCGGGATCCTCGGACGCACCCAGTTATCGATGTCGCAATCACTATCCCCATCTTCATTGTTGACCACAGAGACTAATTTGACTTCTCCTTCAACCATGTTAACGTTGGCTCCACCATGCTGGGGCATGGGATTGTTGACGACATTAGGAGCTGGTGCAAAGTTAATGGCCTTTGAATCAATGAGGTCCTGAACTACGTGCTTAAAAGCTTTGCAGTTCTCAATATTGTGGCCAGGTGCCCCAGAGTGGAAGCTACACCTAGCGTTGGCGTCATAACCCACTGGAAGCCTACCAACGGGAGGAGCCAGAGTGTGCAACTGTATAAGTTGTAGTTGTTGAAGACTAGAAAGCAACCGAGCGTACAACATTGGAAGAGTGTCGAAACGCCGGTCCATCGTCCTTGGCCTTAGTTGATAGGCGGATTTGTTACCCGGTTGTTGTGGTTGGTACTGAGCTGGTTGACGTTGTGGTTGTTGTTGTTGTAGTGGTGCTGCAGCTGGAATGGTCACAGCAACAACATATGGTTGTTGATGGTAGTTCTGAAAGTTATTCCTCCGGTTATCCCTGTTCTGATAAGAAGATATGGCACTTGCATCCCCTTCTCTCCTCTTCTGTCCCTGAATGAACGGCTTCTTCACCCCTGATGAGGATCCATCTCCACTTTGGGTCTTGTATGTCCTCAGGTAATTCTCCATCCTCTCTCCGGTAGAGACTACATCAGCAAAATTGGAGGCATTGCAACCCACCAGCCGCTCCAAATAAGGTCCTGGCAGAGTGTTCATGAACATGTTAGCCATTTCCTTCTCCAACATAGGAGGTTGAACACGGGAAGCTGTTTCTCTCCAGCGTTGAGCGTATTCTCTAAAGCACTCATTGCTTTTAAGAGACAGATTTTGAAGTTGAGTTCTCCCCGGAGCCATGTCTGTATTATACTGATACTGCTTCACGAAAGCCTCAGCTAAATCCCTCCAGCAACGGATGTGGGCTCTGTCCAGCCTCATATACCATTACAGGGATGCCCCAGCTAGGCTGTCTTGGAAAAAAGTACATAAGCAACTTTTCGTCATCGGAGTATGCAACCATTTTACGGAAATAGGCTTGCACATGGGTCTTCGGGCAAGAGTTTCCATTGTATTTGTCAAATATCGGGACCTTGAATTTCGGTGGCACTCTCACACCTGGGACTAGCCCCAAGTCAGCAACATCTACTCCGAGAGGATTCTGTCCTTCCACTGCCTTCAACCTCTCTTCCAATCTTCTAAACATGGGGTCCACACCATGACCCATACCAAAGTCTTCCCGCAGCAGGGGGAACTGATCATCCTGATCATCATGAACGGGTTGTTGACCGGAGGTGACATGTAGGATTGGGATAGGCCCTGGTCTATTGGGTCCATTAGCCTCTCCGGCTGGAGGATCAGTCACCGTCTCTGGTTGAGCAGGGGGATTCCTCTGTATCATCTGCCTGAGCTCTTGCTGTCCCTGAGCCACCCCTTGAACCACATCCATGAATTGATTGATGCGGATTTTTATCTCGGCGAACTCTGCCTGTAGGCCTTCCATTACTCTCTGTTGGTTTCTGCGGGTACCATACCGATGAATGCCTGGGTCAGCTATCCTGATAATGGAACACCAAACAAACTGAGAACACTGTGGCGGTACCTATTATGCAAGACATGCTAATGAATATGTAAATGCAATGACATGTTTATCAATTCCAAAGGTATTCTACCCCCTTGATTCCAGTCTTTCAATAGATAAACGATGTAAAAAAAAAGACTAAGCCGTTGATGAGAACCAAGAAAATTCCGACTAGAATCAAGTAGAAGATATAAACCCCATAGAAATGGATAAACATGTGTGAATGATTATGAATGCAAAATGATGTGATGCAAAATGATGTGAATGCAGTGCAGTGGCATGGGAATCAGGATCGCTGTATCTGCTTGAACATCTGTTAGGTTGCACTGTCTGGAGAGAAATAAAGAGCACACCAAACAAAGGTCATGGGATGGATCATGTTATCCTTAATATCAACCATCCATTTTGGTGGATTATGGTTTACACCTTATCAACACCCAAGTTTCATTGATATTAAGGATACCTGATCGGATCAACCATGAATCAAGGGTTTGTTGCAAGTCACGAGCATGGAGTTTAGGTTAAGAACCACCCAAAAGGAGTGTACTAAGGTTTACACCTGCCAAACATGTTCTACAAAAGGTTCCCATAGTCATAATCCCATCTTTCGGATATTATCGGAGGAACGACTACTCGTATTCCAAAAATATTCTCAAGAGAGACTCTTATGAGTGTAGTATCGCGTAACAATCGTATCAAATCTTACACTTGAACGACTTTCGCACTACGTCCTACGAATAGGCCAAGATGGGTTTGGTAAACTAAGGTCCTTGGCTTCTAAGGTCTATATTGGAAAAAGTAATGTCTAACCACAACTTACTTGTGTGACATTATTGATCTCAACATGAACTCCACCAAGTGAATGGGCTTGCAAGTCAACTTGCTAAGGAATAACTCCACACAAGTCGACAAGACTATGCCATTCTCCTATCCTAAGTGCACTCGAGTTCGGGTATAGAACTCATCTCACAAAGATCACCAAGCAGCCATAGCCAGCCAACAGATACAACAATGATACGTACACAATGCAATAAGGTACAACAGGTAAATAAATAAATGTACAAAAGCATGAACACCCAATAAACAAACAATCTACAAAAGCTAGGAGGGACTCGCTTAGGGAAACCTGGTCCCCAACAGAGTTGCCAGCTGTCGCAACCTGAAAAATACAGTGTGCGAAAAAACAATTGGCGAAATAAAATGACAGAAGAGTCGCCATCGTGCGTTATTTATCCCAAAGAAGGGAAAGGAAACGCTCGAAGTAAACCTGAAAAGAGGAAAGGAAAAGACAAGGTCTCGCAACCAAATCTTGGGTTCCGGAGTCGGTTATGCGAATGGAAGGTATTAGCACCCCTACGTATCCGTAGTACTCTACGGGATCCACTTTTGTAGTTCTTGTCTAAAGGGTGTTAGTTTATCTTGTGCTGTTTACTAAAAAAGGAGGTCAAATAAAATGACTCGCGCGGATGTCGCATCCACTGCATACGTATCTCATCTGAATATGAGAATCAGAGTCTTCGTAGCTCGGCTGACCTATGGGTTGGGGATGTGTGCTCGCTAAGACATCGCGTATTATGCCTATGTATCTCATCTGGAATGAGAATCAGAGCAAGCCGTAGTTCGGCTAACTACGGGGTTATGGATTGGGTTTTAGACGAACGACGTTACTACGCAATCTACCGGATGCTCGACCTTTGGAGACTTACTCACCTGTAGTAGAAGGAGTAAACGTGTGTTTAGGAGAAGAAAAATCAATGAAGGGTTAGGGTTTGGGATGCTCTTACTTCGGATCCCTGGGTTTATTTTTTTTATAGGTTCCTTCGTCCAGGACTCCTTTTGCATGAGCATCCCAAACCCTAACCCTTCATTGATTTTTATTCTCCTAAACACACGTTTACTCCTTCTCCTATAGGTGAGTAAGTCTCCAAAGGTCGAGCATCCGGTAGATTGTGTAGTAACGTCGTTCGTCCAAAACCCAATCCATAACCCCGTAGTAAGCCGAACTACGGCTTGCTCTGATTCTCATTCCAGATGAGAGACGTAGGCATAAGACGCGATGTCTTAGCGAGCACACATCCCCAACCCATAGGTCAGCCGAGCTACGAAGACTCTGATTCTCATTTTCATATGAGATACGTATGCAGTGGATGCGAAATCCGCACGAGTCATTTTCATTTAACCCCCTTTTTTAGTAAACAAGACAAGATAAACTGACACCCTTTAGACAAGAACTACAAAAGTGGATCTCGTAGAGTACTACGGATGTGTAGGGGTGCTAATACCTTCCCTTCGCATAACCGACTCCCGAACCCAAGATTTGGTTGCGAGACCTTGTCTTTTCCTTTCCTCTTTTCAGGTTTACTTCGAGCGTTTCCTTTCCCTCCTTTGGGATAAATAACGCACGGTGGCGACTCTTCTATTATTTTCTTTCGCCGGTTGTGTTTTCGCACACTGTAATTTTCAGGTTGCGACACTTTGTATGGTGTGACTTGCTTGATCCTTGAGTGAGATTGTTTCATCCATGCATTCATGCATTCATATGCATCCATATCATCAACAATGAAAATTTTAAGGGACTTAAGAGGTCTATTTGCAAATTTTCAGACATGGATAAGCAAAGAAGGAATATGAAGAAGTACAGTTTCAGACAACCCGACTTAAAAGAGTTAAGGAGTTTTGCATCTTATGTAGTAGAGCCTTTGGAGTTCAAAGATCTCCATCGGAAGCTCTTGTCTATTCTTTCTACCCAGATGGATGAGGGTCTGATGAGTGTGTTGGTGCAGTTCTATGATCCTCTATATCGATGCTTCACTTTTCCGAATTTTCAGCTTTTGCCTACACTTGAGGAGTTTTCCTATCATGTGGGTATACCTATCTTAGATCAGTTGCCGTTCAGTGGTTTGGAGATGGTTCCTTCTTCCCAAGAGATTGTTGACATGCTTCATATATATATGTATCTGACATTGTTGCTGATATGACTACCAAAGGTGGAATTCGAGGTCTCCCATCTGATTTTCTCATTGCCAAAGCTACTTTGATTGGGAAGGCCATGAGTAAAGAAGCTTTTGAAGCCATATTCGTACTCTTCACCTATGGGCTAGTGTTATTTCCCAACATCGACAATTTTGTGGACGTGAACGCTATTAGGATTTTCTCTTCTCTTAATCCCGTTTCGACTTTGTTGGGTGACACTTATTTCTCTCTGCATATGAGGAATGCAAAAGGTGGTGGATCCATTGTGTGTTGTCTGCCTCTATTGTACAAGTGGTTTATTTCGCACTTGCCTCAGACGCTTGCCTTCAAGGAGAACAAGGGATGTCTACGGTGGTCTACGAGACTTATGTCTCTCACTAATGATGATATCTTTTGGTATAACCGTGTTTATGATGGCGGTCAGATTATTGACTCTTGTAGTGAATTCTCCAATGTGCCTCTTCTTGGTACATGTGGTGGAATTAACTACAACCCAGTTTTGGCTCTCCGTCAGCTTGGGTTCCCCTTAAAGGATAAACCTAATAACATTTTGTTAGAAGGTGTGTTCTTTCAAGAGGGTAAAGATCCCCAGAACTTGAAGGGTATGATGGTCCGCGCCTGGCGCAAGGTTCATAGGAAGAGAAGGAAAGAGCTTGGTCTGAAGAATTGCATTACTTTGGAACCCTACACAACTTGGGTGAGGAAGAGAGCTCTTGAGTATCGCATGCCATATGATTATCTGAGACCTCCCCCTATGGTTATGGTTGGGCCGTCAACCCTCCCTAATCAAGGAGTAGAGGAGTTGAGAGATGAAGATCGGTCGCGTGCATGGGTTCGTGAGCGTGAAGAGCTACTTCAGCAGCTCAGAGATAAGGATGCAGTGATAGAATTTCTGGAGCATCAGATTATTGATGAGCCTGATGATGTGGTTACTTCTCGTCTTCCTCAGTCATCCAGGTTTTGGAAGAGGAAGTATGATCGACTCGCTAAGGAGAAGGCCGATATGGAAGAAACTTATGAGAAAGAGGTGAATAGGCCTCGAGCAGCCTATCTTTCGATTTCGAGGGCTTTGGACGATTGTTTCTAGGGCTCCATAGGATGTTTATTATCCTTTTCTCTTGTATTGTATTTGGTTACCAAAATTGTGCTACTTCATTGGTGTAAAAACGTTTTTCTATGTGCATTCCATATATGTCTTAAAAGATTAATATTTTCAGGTATTTGCAAATAGATCTCTCTAAAGTTCCTCAAATAAAAACAAACCATATGCACAAACATTGCATGCATCATATGCATAAGCAGGTTTTGTTCTAAGCTCTTGATCAGTGGTCTAACTCTTTGCTCTTCATTTATTTTGAAGACAACCTGATTCACTTGTATAACACAAGGACCAATCATCCAAGGATAATGGAGCACTTAGAACAAGAGAACCGGGAATTGAAAGAAGAGATCGCTAGGCTGACTGCCATGATGGAGTCAGTGCTGGCTGCCCAGAGTCAAGTGTTGCCAACTCCTGCAACTCATCCCCAAAGGACTGTCATTTCTGAGGTTGCTACCTCTATTGTGCCTGCTGCAACAACCCATTTCGCTCTGTCTATGCCAGCCGGGTTCCCGTTGGGAATGCCTGCTAAGTTTGTACCCGAGGGTTTCGCTCCTACTCTCGCTTCTTTGTCGGCATCTAGCCCAATCCTTTCTGTGCCACATCCCATTGTGCACACCTTACCTCGAGTTAAAGACACCATCTATCATTCTGAGCCATCTGAGGCCCCAGATGTTTATGAAAAGATGGACGAGATGAAAGACCAATTCCTTGAGCTGCGCAAGGAACTGAAAACTCTGAGGGGTAAGGACCTCTTTGGTAAGAGTGTTGCTGAGTTGTGCCTAGTGCCCAACGTGAAGATCCCTATTAAATTCAAAGTACCTGACTTTGAGAAATACAAGGGAAACACATGCCCGCTCATCCATCTTGTGATGTATGCTCGCAATATATCAACACAGACAGATAATGACCAACTACTTATCAACTACTTCCAGGATAGCTTGTCTGGTGCTGCGCTCCGGTGGTATATGGGGCTGGAGAGTGCTAGCATCCTCTCTTTCAACGATCTTGGCGAGGCCTTCATCAAGCAATACAAATATAATGTGGATATGGCTCCTGATAGGGACTAGTTAAGGGCAACGTCGCTGAAGGACAAGGAAACCTTCAAGGAGTACACCCAAAGATGACAGCTCAAATAGTGCCACCCTAGAAGAGAAGGAGATGACAAAGATCTTTTTGAAGACTTTGAGCTCTTTCTACTATGAGAGGATGATCTCTAGTGCTCCCTCGGATATCACCGAAATGGTGAATATGGGGATGAGACTGGAAGAAGGGGTCCGTGAAGGACGTTTGTCTAGAGATGACAGCTCTTTAGGAAAGAGATATGGGGGATTTGCTAAGAAGAAGGAGGGAGAGGCACATGATGTGTCCTCCCATGTTAAAAGAAGGCCCTGTGTAAGGAGGAAGGATGTGCGCCCTGTCGTCAACCAACACCAGGTGGCTCATATAGAACCTGCCTTTAGAGAAGTTCATCAACAACAACAACAACATCGTCAATAACAACATGCCTACTAGCCTCGAAAAAACAATAACACCAGCACCAACAACTACGAGAGGAAGGGGGTCACTTTTGATCCAATTCCAATGACATATACTGAGCTCTATCCTTCTTTGATCGATAGAAAACTGATTACTCCAAGAGACCCATCCGTTTTACCAACCAATCCTCAATGGTGGTACAAGCCTGAACTACATTATGTATATCATTCCGGGGCTCCCGGACATGACGTGGAAAATTGCTACCCGTTAAAGACCAAGGTGCAAGACCTTGTGAGAAGCGGTATTTTGTTTTTCGAGGACGTAGGTCCTAATGTTAAGAAGCACTCATTGCCTGAGCATGGGAAAGTTGTAGTTAACATGGTCCAGGGATGCCCTGGAAAATATAAAGCCATGTATGTCAATGGCTTAAGGCAGTCTTTGGTCGAGATGCATAAGTTGTTGTGTGAACACAGCCATTACGAGCATGACCATGATAGGTGTCAGGTGTGCACTATCAATGAGAGAGGATGCAAACAAGTTAGAAAGGACATCCAAGAGATGCTGGATCAGGGAATGATTGAAATACTTTAGAATCACAATGAGGACGAAGTTGATGTAATCAGCCTGGTGTTTAAAATCCCTGAGCCTGTTGTCGTCAAGTATGTTGGCAGCAAGAAGAAGGTTTCTCCAACTCTTGTAATCAAGCCAGTGGGTCTTGTCCCGTATTCATCAAAAAAGGTTGTTCCCTACAGGTACAACGCTGTTATGCTAGAAGATGGAAAAAAGGTGTCGTTGCCCTTAACTTCCGTAGTGAGCATTTCTGATGTCACTGGTGTGACCCGTAGTGGTTGTGTTTTCTTGGCGCAGCCGAAACCCCATGAAGATGTCATGAGAAGAACAGTTGTTAATCCTGCCGGTCCCGTGGGGACTTCTTTTTCTAATAATTTTGTTTCTGCTGTGAAGGGTGTTAACCCTGTTGGTGAAAAAACTGTTAAAGCTCTTATCCCGGTTGGCCAGTCTGGCATTATAAGAGAAGATGGTGGTGAGATGTTGAGGCTCATCAAAAGGAGTGAATATAACGTTGTTAATCAGCTGCTACAAACTCCATCAAAGATATCTGTCTTATCTTTGTTGATGAATTCTGAGCCACACCGCGAAGCTTTGCAAAGGGTGTTGGACGTGGCATACGTGGACCACGATGTCATAATTGAGCAATTTGATAGCATTGTTGCAAACATAACCGCTTGCAACAATTTGAGCTTATGTGATGCTGATCTTCCCGAGGAGGGAAAAGACCACAATTTGGCCTTACACATTTCTATGAACTATAAGGATGATGCCTTGTCCAATGTGTTGGTGGACACATGATCATCGCTTAATGTGTTGCCAAAATCCATTCTGGCCGAGTTTTCTTATCAGAGGCCTCCCAGGAGGCAGAGTGGAGTGGTTGTGAAGGCGTTTGATGGATTGATCTCAGAAAGCTATTAAAGGTAGTATCTTGGCTGACCATTTGGCATACCAACCAATTGAAGATTATCATTCTGTGCAATACGACTTCCTTGAGGAGGAGATTTTGTATTTGAAAATGAAAGATTGCGATGAGCCTACGCTCGATGAAGGGCCAGAGCCTGGTTCCCGATGGGGTATGGTGTTCAATGGCGCTGTCAATCTGTATGGAAATGGTATTCGGGAAGTGATTATTACTCCTCAAGGCACACATTTTCCTTTTACAGCAAGGCTAACTTTCAAATGCACGAATAATATGGCGGAATATGAGGCCTGTACTATGGGTTTGGAAGAGTGTATTGATCTTAGAATCAAGCATCTTGATGTTTATGGAAATTCGGCCCTTGTTGTTAATCAGATTAAGGGTGAATGGGAAATGAATCAGCCTTGCCTCATCTTGTACAGAGATTATGCAAGGAGGATTTCAACTTTCTTTACTAAGGTTGACTTCCATCATATCCCTCGAGATGAGAATCGGATGGTAGATGCTCTTGCTACGCTGGCTTCGATGATTGTGGTGAAATATTGGAATAAAGTTCCCAATATTATCGTGATGCGCTTGGACAGACCAGCTCATGTGTTTGCAGTTGAAGAGGTGAAAGATGATAAGCCATGGTATTATGGTATCAAGTGTTTTCTTTAAAGTCAGATTTACCCGTCTAGGGCATCTGTTAAAGATAAGAAGACTTTGAGGAGATTATCTGGCAGTTTCTACCTCAATGGTGATGTACTTTATAAGAGAAATTTCGACATGGTTCTGCTCAGATGCATGGATAGACACGAAGCAGACTTGTTGATGACTGAAGTCCATGAGGGTTCATTTGGTACACATTTCATTGGACATGCCATGGCAAAGAAGATGTTGATAGCAGGCTACTATTGGTTGACAATGGAGTCTGACTGCTGCAAGTATGTGAAGAAATGCCACAAGTGTCAGATTTATGCTGATAAGATTCATATTCCCCCGACACTTCTGAATGTTATTTCTTCACCATGGCCTTTCTCCATGTGGGGAATTGACATGATTGGAATGATTGAACTAAAGGCGTCTAATGGTCACCATTTTATTCTCGTAACTATTGATTACTTCACCAAGTGGGGTGAAGCGGCATCATATGCGAATTTGACAAGGCAGGTGGTTGTGAAGTTTATCAAGAACCAACTTATATGCCGCTATGGTGTGCCCGACAAGATCATTACTGATAATGGATCTAACTTGAACAACAAGATGATGAAAGAGCTGTGTAGCGAGTTCAAGATTGCACATCATAATTCTTCTCCCTACAGACCCAAGTTGAATGGGGCTGTTGAAGCTGCTAACAAGAACATTAAGAAGATTATTCAGAAGATGGTTGTTACATACAAAGATTGGCATGAGATGCTGCCATTTGCTTTGCATGGCTATCGTACATATGTCCGCACTGTTGGTGTAAGCCCTAGAGGCCAATACTTTTGGTACTTGTATCGAATTATTTATTAATAATAAAAGGCTTTTTCTTTATTATGTTTGCTTAATAAAATCCCTGGAATAGATATTCCGTTTAATGTATCAAGTGTGACTTGGTCATGAGGTCACATTAAACATAAGGACACTATTCTTAAAGTATCTGTAGTCGAGCTTTATTGTGAAGTGGGATAACATTAAAGCATGAAGACTATTATGTTTGTAGTCTGATGATCACATCTCATGGATCATGGATAAGGAGTTATCAAGTCTTAAACATAGGTATGAATATTAAGAGTAATATTTATACTAGATTGACCCGCTATGAGAATACTATATAGAAAGTTATGCAAAGTGTCATAAGTTATTCTCATGGTGATAATGGTGTATACCACTTGTCATACGGTGAACTGACTTTGTGTGTTTTGCTTTGGAAAGCAAATGTCGCGGGTAGCAAGAGTCTCCACCGACTTTTCTTTTATCCAATAAGGAAATGTGGAAAAGAACAGGAAAGACCTTAATTAGATTTTGGGTTCGGGAGGTACATTATACAAAGGGAAGGTGTTAGCACCCTTTGTATCCATGGTTTTCCATGGGCTCTTAATTGCTCGATCACTTATGTTGGTCTGAAAAAAAGTGTTTGTGAATTGCTTAAAAAATGTTTTGAAAAGAGAGTTTAACTTTGTAATGATTCTTGTACGAATGTATACAAAGTATTTATCTCGTTTAATTTTGAAAGCGGTTTAGAAAAATATAACTTGGCAATGATCCTAGTACGAATGTATACCAAGTGGTGATTTTCTAGTATTTGCAAAGTGTGAGGTATGGAAAATGTTTTAGGTTATGAGCCAGCAATTAAGAGTTATACCCACCCAAGGTCTTTATGGGCATTTCCTATCCTTATGAGGGTAAAACTGTCCTTACTATTGAGAAGTAAGTAGTCTTATCCCTTTGGATGCAAAGGGACATCGTAGGGTCATCGTTTGGTCATTGAAGGCAACATTTGTAAGGATACCTTAGCATTCGAAGGGACGATCATCATTTAACCGTAGGCTACAACGACGGGTCATCGAGGGACACCATCATATATTCGCAGGCAACATCCGAGGGACAATGATTTATTTTATAGGGACATGATGATTTAATCGAAGGGTCTTTGCTAAGTATATCCCCACATTCGCGGGACATGACCATAATACCGTAATATCGTGAGGCAACAAAGAGAGGTCCAAGATCACATATTCAAAGGCAATATTTTATAATCAATTAGGTAGTTGTAATCAATTAGGTAATTAGGTCCACGTTATAATCAATTAGGTAATTAGGGTGAATCTCCACAAGGGTATCCCACAAATAAAGTGGAATACCTAGCTAGCTACCTTCTCGGGAGTATGTGAACCCTTACAAAATTCAGCAAACAGGTCAGAATACCAAATCAGGGTGCGGTCCAAAGTTGCACCCAACAAAAGGCATCACAACAGAAATAGTGTTAGGTAAATAATGCATGATTACAATAAAACATGTCAGATAAGCAAAAAAAATCAGAACGAAAAAATCAGCGACTGTCACGTTCGCTCCTGCCTCGCCTAGCGACGGCTTGGCGAATGCTCGCTACATGCTCGCTTAGCGATGTGCTAGTGAGCGGCTGCGGGTTCTGGTTTTAATAACAGTACAATTCCAGCAAGCTCCAAACCCTATGGCATCCATCATAGAAATTACATGGTTAAACGTTCAAGACATTCATACATACTTAAATTCACATGCAAGACTTAAGATATTTTTATAAATTCAATCATAATGCCACATGCAAATTAAGAACATAAAGCGGTAATGGTAATGCAAACCTGCTGCAATTGAATTGCAACCTTGAATTGGCAAGTCACTCTTAGGGTTGGCGCCGGATTGAGTTGGGCGGAGATAACCTTGGTGCAGATGAGTTTCCTTCAGGGTTTCTTTTAGGGTTGCTCTGAATTCTCTGGGTTAGCCTCCAGGGTTTGTTGTGTTGCTTCTGTTAGGGTTTCCTTGCTAGGGTTTATGTCCGTCTGCCTCTGTCTCCCTTTTTCTGAATGAAGTTCTGCTATTTATAATAATTTTTGTGACCTGATGGGCTCAGAATGAAGCCCAAAATTTTCTGGTATTCGCAAGCTTCGCTAGGCGAGTGGCCTAGCGAAGGGTTCGCTAGGCGAAGGAGTTGCTCGCCTAGCGAGCATGCCAGTTTGGGCCATTTTCTGGATTTGGCCACCTGTGTGCTGGGTCTTTGTTCCTGTAAGACCAGTGTCTTGAAAAATGAATTGGAGTGCCTTAAAAAATGCCTTGTAACATTAACGGGTAACTTTTGGGGTATGACACCACTCTTCGACCTAAAACCAGTATGGCCCCTATATGTAGAGTCGAGTGCTTTGTTGCTGATCAAACGTTGTCCGTAACTGGATGACCATAAAGACAGTTGATGGGTACTCCACGAAGCATACTGAGGGACATGAGTGACCTAGATGGAATTCGCCCATCCTGCGTAACAGGATAAATGTCTATGGACCCAATATTGAACTGGACAAGGATGACGCGGTCTATGCCTTGTGTTCAATGTACACATAAGGGAAAAAGGGTAATTATACACATAATTATTATCACAGAAGGACTTGTCAGATCACATGACATTTTCGTGTCTTGGGTAAAAGTGATGTGTTGCTAGATATCGCTCACTGTTTATTATGTTAAATACGTGATTTAATATAATTGCCAACGCCGCGAAAACCTATAGGGTCACACACAAAGGACGGATTGATGAGAGATAGAGTCATTAAGGAATACTGTAATGTACGGTTCCCTTAAGTGAATTATAGAACATCGTAAGGTACGGTGTACTTAAGCAGAATACGAAATATAGTAATGTACCACACACTTAAGTGATTTTGGCATATTATGAGATATGGGCCATATTCACTTGAGTGGGCTTTTTAGCTTGCAGTCCACACAAGTGGTTCTATAAATAGAACCTTTGTGTAGAAGCATTGTCACTCTTGCCTGCAGTTTCCTTTCTCTCTCTCTCACTAAAAGCCTTCATTCGTAGCAGCTAGCACTAAGATTGAAGGAATCCATTCGTGTGGACTGAGTAGAGACGTTGTCATCGTTCAACGTTCGTGATCGCCACAAGAGGTAACGATTCTATCACTGATCATGCCCATTCATAAGGATCACTAAATGGAGAAAATTTTAAATTCCGCTGCGCCTTGGATGGCAATTCTCCTTTAGTGGTATCAGAGCCACTTACGAAACCATGAATCTGATAACTGTTTATTTTCTGTATTAATACGATTAAAGACAGAATGAATCAAAGATTAAATTGAGATCGATCAAGTTATATATATGATATAAGTAATCCTGATGCAAAATACATTATATATGATATAGTGTTCTTGTTTCGTTCATTCAAACACTCAATGGTTGTTTTCCTTTGAGCGATCAATGGTCGTTTGCTTCTTGATCCGACATTAGTATGGTGAAGCAATGATGTGTTGATCAATCATACTGAATCAACAATCGAGAAGTGTTTCGCGGTCTGAAATTGGTGCATTAGGGTTAGTGACGGCACAAGGGTTGTGTTGTCAGAGAGTTATGTGATTGGGGTTGTGACTGCATAAGACTTGTGCTTTCTAAACACTTTTTCGAACAGTGTTAACCGGTTAACGCATATGGTTAACCGGTTAACGCAAAACGGAATACAACTTTCTAACTGGTTTTCAAACAGTGTTAACCGGTTAACGCATATGGTTAACCGGTTAACGCAAAACGGAATACAACTTTCTAACTGGTTTTCAAATAGTGTTAACCGGTTAACACATTTGGTTAACCAGTTAACGCAAGACAGAAAGCAAATTTTGAACAGATTTCAAACAGTGTTAACCGGTTAACAGATATGATTAACAGGTTAACGTAAGGCAAAATTCACCCGTTCGGCTAAATCTGCGTAATGTGATCGGTCGTCGAGATTTAATTTGGTTTTAATTGATTAAAAGAAATAAAATTGATAATAATAATAATGTTATTATTATTGTCTTGTGGTGATCGGTTATGGCCTTAGTTTTCCTTTATTTTGTTTTGGGTTTTAAAATACGACCTGCATGTCGTGCCTCTCTTTTAATCTCTCAATGTAACTTCTTTTCTCATCTCACTCCCTCGTATGTAAAACAAGTTTCTTTTTGTAATGTAATGTTATGAAGAAAGCAAAGAAGTCAATGCCAAAGGAGGCCAACCTTGAAGATCTTGCTTGGAGAAGCTTAGATCGTTATTAGGTTAGCTTAGGTTCTCCCATTGGCTTGGGAGAATAACTGCACTAGGGGCCATAACTGTTTCATTATGTATGTATGTATGTTGATGCATGTGAATGTATGTTGATGCATGTGAGAGACGATTTATATGATAAATAAGCCGGTGAGATCAGAAAAATTGCAATTCCCTCAAATTAAATATTAAGTTTATGCTTTCCAAGTTTTAACACTCATCAAGACTAGTATCGGATAATGTAGGTTTCGCCTACGCGAGGTGCATGTTTTATATTAGTAAGGTGCGATGGGATAATTGTAATATCCAACTGTTAAAACAATGGGTCAAACTTAACTAAACAAATTATAAGAATATTGTATATGTTTGCTTTCCAATTTTTAGCACTCATCAAGACTAGTATCGAATAATGTATGTTTCGCCTACGTGAGGTGCATGTTCTGTATTAGTTAAGGTGCGATGCGATAGTTGTAATATCCAACTTCTAAAACGATGAGTCAAACTTAATTATAATAATATTATATATGTTTAGAAGCAAGAGTTAGGAATGATCCATATGATGGATTAGAATAAGGAGTTATTCACCCAACTGAATTTTTCGAGAGTTGTATGAGATACAATTGGAAGGAGTTCCTACCTAAATAACCTAGTTTCGACCCACTAGAAAATCTTCCAACGGGATTTTCCGAATCAAATGATGGGGGTCATTTGTTTTGAGTAAAATAGTGGGAGCATATTTAATTAAAGGCCTAATTAAATATGTCAATGATACTTATATTTTCATTAATCCTTATGTAGATTACCATGACAACAAACACCTCTAACAACATCTTGCGATCAATCCTTGACAAGGAAAAATTGTCTGGGACAAATTTTTTTGATTGGTACCGAAACCTGAGGATTGTCCTCAAACATGATAAAGGGAAAGGCAAGGAAGTTGCCAAACCCAAACCCACTATTGCTGCTTTGAAGCCTAGTGGAGGCATAGCAAAAGAAGGCACCTGCTTCCATTGCGGTAAGACCGCACACTGGAAGAGGAACTGCCCAAAGTACCTGGAAGATAGGAAGAATGGAGTAGAGACTCCAACTTCAGGTATTTTTGTTATTGAAATTAATTTATCTACTTCTTCATCATAGGTATTAGATACTGGATGCAGTTCTCACATTTGTACAAATGTGCATGGACTAAAAAGGAGTAGAGATTTGGTAAAAGGTGAAGTCGACCTACGAGTTGGCAATGGAGCAAAGGTTGTTGCCTTAGCCGTAGGAACTTATGAATTGACTTTACCTTGTGGTTTAATAATTCAGTTAGAGAACTATTATTATGTACCTGCAATTAGCAAGAATATTATTTCCGTTTCTTGTTTGGACAAGTTGGGTTTTTCATTTATAATAAAGAACAATTGTTGCTCAATTTATTTGAATGATATATTCTATGCTACTGCACAAATGAACAATGGGTTATATGTCCTTGATCCTGAAATGCCTATTTATAACATTAATACTAAAAGGATGAAACCTAATGAGTTAAATCCAACTTACCTTTGGCATTGTCGATTAGGCCATATAAATGAGAAACGCATTTCCAAACTCCATAAAGATGGACTCTTGGACTCTTTTGATTATGAATCATATGAGACATGCAAATATTGTTTAATTGGAAAGATGACAAAGTCTCCATTCACAGGAAAAGGTGAAAGAGCTAATGATCTTTTGGCCCTCATACATACTGATGTATGTGGACCACTGAACATACCAGCCAGAGGAGGTTTTCAGTACTTCATCACATTTACTGATGATTTCAGTAGATATGGTTATGTGTATTTAATGAAACACAAATCAGAGTCCTTTGAAAAGTTCAAGGAATTCAAGAATGAAATACAAAACCAACTAGGTAAGAATATTAAAACTCTTCGATCAGATCGAAGTGGTGAGTATTTAAGCCTAGAGTTTGATGACCATCTGAAAGAGTGTGGGATCCTATCCCAACTTACTCCTCCTGGAACACCCCAATGGAATGGTGTATCTGAGAGAAGAAATCGAACCCTGTTAGACATTGTCCGATCCATGATGAGTCACGCCGATCTTCCAAACTCCTTTTGGGGACATGCACTATTGACAGCAACTTACACACTTAACCGTGTTCCATCCAAAAAGGTTGGGAAGACACCATATGAGATATGGAGTGGTAAGAAACCACATATGTCTTACATGAAGATTTGGGGTTGCGAAGTTTATGTGAAGCGACAAATTTCAACTAAGCTTGAGCCCAAATCTGACAAATGCTTATTTGTGGGGTATCCTAAAGAAACAAGAGGACATTATTTCTACAATCCTTCTGAGGGCAAAGTGTTTGTCGCTCGAACCGGAGTTTTCCTAGAAAAGGATTTTATTTCCAAAGGAATCAGTGGGAGGAAAGTAGAGCTTGAAGAAATTCAAGAATCACAAAGCATCGATACACCTATGGAGGAATTAGAGGAGGAAACACAAGTAGTTGTGGAAGAGCAACCTGGTCAAGTAGAACAAGACCAACGTAGGTCAAGCAGGATACGTCACCTATCTGAGAGATATGGATATGTCATAACAGATCAAGGTGATGTATTACTCATGGATCAAGATGAACCTGTGACCTACCAAGAGGCCATAACTGGTCCCGGGCCTGAGAAGTGGCTAGAAGCCATGAAATCTGAAATGGATTCAATGTACACAAACCAAATTTGGACCTTGGTAGAGCCCCCTGTAGGAATTAACCCTATAGGATGCAAGTGGGTCTTCAAAAAGAAGACTGACATGGATGGTAAGGTACATACCTATAAGGAAAGGCTGGTTACAAAAGGATATAAACAAATTCATGGGGTTGACTATGATGAAACCTTTTCACCAATTGCAATGCTTAAATCTGTTCGGATTTTACTTGCTATCGTTGCATATCATGATTATGAAATATGGCAGATGGATGTCAAAACTGCTTTCCTTAATGGGAATCTTCTTGAGGATGTGTACATGACACAGCCTGAAGGATTTGACATACCAGAAGAAGCCCAAAAGATATGTAAGCTACAAAGATCAATTTATGGATTGAAGCAAGCTTCCAAAAGCTAGAATCTTCGTTTTGATGAAACAGTAAAACAATATGGATTCATCAAGAACGAAGATGAGCCCTGTGTCTACAAGAAGGTTAGTGGGAGCATGATCGTTTTCCTGGTATTATATGTAGATGACATATAACTCATTGGAAACGATATCCCTATCGTGCAACAAGTAAAGTCTTTGTTGGGGAAATGCTTTTCTATGAAGGACCTAGGTGAAGCAGCCTATATATTAGGAATCAGAATCTATAAAGATACATCACAAAACTGCTTGGCCTAAGTCAGAGTACATACATAGACAAAGTGCTGAGACGCTTTAATATGAATGATTCTAATGGTTATGTGTTTTGCTTAAAATGGTGGCGCTGTGAGCTAGAAAAGTTCAAAGCAAGATACAGTTGCTGATTCCACAACCGAGGCCGAGTATATTGCTACCTCAAGTGCAGCAAAGGAAGTTGTTTGGATCAAAAGTTCCTTAGTGAACTTGGCATAGTCCCTAGCATTGTGGATCCCAATGGTCTCTATTATGATAACAATGGTGCTATCGCACAAGCTAAAGAGCCTAGATCTCACCAACGATCCAAACACATACTTAGGCGTTATCACCTCATTCGAGAGATAATAGATAGAGGAGATGTGAAAATATGTAGAGCACCTACACTTGACAATATTGCTGACCCACTGACAAAGCCTCTTGCTCAATAGAAGCATGATGGCCATACTAGATCAATGGGCATTAGGGTATGCCTGATTGGCTCTAGTGCTAGTGGGAGATTGTTGGTGTAAGCCCTAGAGGCCAATACTTTTGGTACTTGTATCGAATTATTTATTAATAATAAAAGGCTTTTTCTTTATTATGTTTGCTTAATAAAGTCCCTGGAATAGATAGTTTGTTTAATGTATCAAGTGTGACTTGGTCATGAGGTCACATTAAGCATAAGGACACTATTCTTAAAGTATCCGTAGTCGAGCTTTACTGTGAAGTGGGATAACATTAAAGCATGAAGACTATTATGTTTGTAGACTGATGATCACATCTCATGGATCATGGATAAGGAGTTATCAAGTCTTAAACATAGGTATGAATATTAAGAGTAATATTTATGCTGGATTGACCCGCTATGAGAATACTCTATAGAAAGTTATGCAAAGTGTCATAAGTTATTCTCATGGTGATAATGGTGTATACCACTCTTCGACCTGAAACCACTATGGACACTAGATGTAGAGTCGAGTGCTTTGTTGTTGATCAAACATTGTCCGTAACTGGATGACCATAAAGACAGTTGATGGGTACTCCATGAAGCATGCTGAGGGACATGAGTGACCTAGATGGAATTTGCCCATCCTGCGTAACAGGATAAATGTCTAGGGGCCCAATATTGAACTGGACAAGGATAACACGGTCTATGCCTTGTGTTCAATATAGACATAAGGGCAAAAGGGTAATTATACACATAATTATTATCACAGAAGTACTTGTCAGATCACATGACATTTTCGTGTCTTGGGTAGCAGTGATGTGTTGCTAGATACCGCTCACTGTTTATTATGTTAAATACGTGATTTAATATAATTGCCAACGCCGCAAAAACCTATAGGATCACACACAAAGGACGGATTGATGAGAGATAGAGTAATTAAGGAGTACTGTATATACGGTTCCCTTAAGTGAATTATAGAGCATCGTAAGGTACGGTGTACTTAAGCAGAATACGAAATATAGTAATGTACCACACACTTAAGTGATTTTGGCATATTATGAGATATGGGTCATATTCACTTGAGTGGGCTTTTTAGCTTGCAGTCCACATAAGTGGTTCTATAAATAGAACCTTTGTGTAGAAGCATTGTCACTCTTGCCTGCAGTTTCGTTTCTCTCTCTCTCTCTCTCTCTCTCTCTCTCTCTCTCACTTAAAACCTTCATTCGTAGCAGCTAGCACTGAGATTGAAGGAATCTGTTCGTGTGGACTGAGTAGAGACGTTGTCATCGTTCAACATTCGTGATCGCCACAAGAGGTAACGATTCTATCACTGATCATGCCCATTCGTAAGGATCACTAAATGGAGAAATTTTTAAATTCCGCTGCGCCTTGGATGCCAATTCTCCTTCACGCACTTCAATAGGGGCAGCCCCTTTCTCTCTTGTATATGGCATGGAGGTTGTGCTCCCTATGGAGGTTGAGATCCCATCAATGAGAGTTTTTGATGGAAGCCAAGTTGACTAAGGCTGAATGGGTTCAAAGTCGTTATGACCAGTTGAACTTGATAGAAGGGAAGAGATTAACTGCCATGTGCCATGGTCAGTTATATCAACAGAGGATGAAGAAAGCCTTTGATAAGAAAGTCAAGCCTAATGTATTCCGAGAAGGTGACCTCGTGCTCAAGAAAGTCTTATCTTTCGCGCCCGATTCCAGGGACAAGTGGACTCCAAACTATGAAGGTCCATACGTTGTTAAGAGAGCCTTTTCAGGCGGTGCTTTGTTGCTTACAACTATGGATGGGGAGGATTTCACTCGTCCTGTGAATTTAGATGCAGTCAGAAATACTTCTTCTAAAAAATAAAAACGGAATAGCTCGCTAAGTTGAAGATCCGAAAGGGCGACTTAGCCAAAAATGAGCGTCTCGGTGGATTGAAAACCCGAAAGGGCGGTCCAGGCAAAAGTTAGAGACATGAGAAAAACTATATATATCTCGCTAGATTGAGTACCTCACCCTGGGGCAATCTAGGACAAAATTAGGGATTTGGCAAGTAACTGCATCCTGACAAGACTCTGTTCTTCAACTGTCATCTATCAAAGATTCTCGCTCAGTCATCGTCAACTGAAGCTTCAAATACATTGGATTTGGAGTTGGTGGAGAAATGGTCATTATGTTCAATGTAGCCCTTTTTCCAATATATATCACCAATTTCAAATTTGTAAAGATCCATGGAGTCTCGCCATTTACGGGCTATTATTCTATCAAATAAATTTGAGCGTTTATCCATATCTTTGCATTCTTATTTGTTTCCGTTTAACAAATATTTGCATGTTTTTAATTGATAAATATCATTTTCTTAAACAAATAAAGTTTTTATAAACTGTTTTAAACAAAGTGAACATTCACAATGACTAAGAGAATAGTTGGAACGTCTTTAGTGCTCTCCCGAGGATAGTATGATTTCCAAAAGGTAAGACATTTGTTCATACTTCTGACATGTCTATATCCTCTTCATCAGATTTCAGGTTGTCTCCCTAGGGAGCGCAGAAAGAACAAAACATTATCAACTCCATAGAGAGTCTTGGCCTCGATCTTTTAGAGATGTGTATACCTCTATATCAGGCACTAGCATTTGGGTTTTATCAATTATATGGTTGTCATCCCTTGTGTGGACTGACCTAAAATCCCTTATAAGATTGATAAAAGTTGATATGCTATCTATTGACGAGGAAGTTTGTTTTTCCCCAGTATGAATAGAAATCTCCAGCTGAGTAAGCATGTGCTCCCCTGCATAGCTATCTTTCCAAATATTTGTCTCCTCAGCAGGAAGTCGCCTAGAGCAGTTGGTGAAGGGCTTGAGTCCTTTTTCATCCCCAGTATTGGCACATGTTGATGAAGGATTAGTTTCCGATCCCCTCAGCCAGGATAGTTCCTCCGGGAATGCTTGCAGTTCATCCCCAATAGGGTTGTCGGCAGTTTATCCCCAATATGGTTGCTTATAGTCCATCCCCCAGTAGAGTTGCCGGATCCGAGCGCGATAATTGGTATCCCCTCCGTGGTTGAAGATCTCTTCCAGTATTGGACGGAGATGAAGAAGATGTGTTATTTCCCTCCCCAACGAAACAATTGTTCCTTCTCCCTTTATCAGAGATGTCTCTCCAACGGTTAGAAGGGAATGTTTGATTGATGTGTATCTGTTTGGTGGTTGCTCCTCATAGAATTTCACATCATCCCTTGATAAGATCCCCAATAGAGTTCTCCTACGACAGATCTTATTGGTATCCAGCCACATGTTCCCGAGAATTGTTGGATGATCCCTGGCAGTTGGTAGCTGTGACTTTGCCTATCCCCGGTAGTGACTTTGCATGTTACCCAGCCGAGGCTTTGCCTGTTCCCAACGATGGTTGATGTCTTCTAGTATTAGAACATCCCCACCAGAATTGATTTCTCCTGTGGGTCTGGCCTTTCTCTTTTGAGATGTTATACCGGATGTCCATTAGTGGCTCTCAAACTTGTTTGTGTTAGATATGTTTGTTCGTCATCATTAATCATACACCTATCACGCATATGCATGCATAATTATAACATTCAAATATTCATGTTACATTCTTTTCCATATATCTTTGCTTGTTATCTCCTTTTAGTGGTGAAATGTTATTGCCCAAGCAGATGTTTGTGTCTGATCTCTCCATATAGAGTCGGCTCCATAAGCAGAAAGTGTCTACCTTTCCTTCTTTGTTCCCGACTGATTTATGTCCTTGTGGATGATTTTTGTTTCAGTTTCCTCCCTAGCTATGTATTGGGATGGAATTACTCCCCTGAGTTGTATCCTCATTGGGTTGAGTCTTGTTTGATCGTGTCTTTCTAGTTTGTTCCTAGATTGACTCCCTTCTTGTTTTTTCCATGCAGTTCCCTGTGGCTTAGTTGTTCAATTACTCATTAACCAGTAATTGTTCATCTTTTCCCCAGTGGACTTTGTGGCCTTCTACCCTGTAACAGGTAGTTGTAAGTCCTATTTCTGTAGATGTAATCCCCTATTTGTCGGTTATCTTTATCCAATATTCGGTATTGATACTCCTTCACTTTTGAGTATACCACCTAGTAGGCGGTGATATATCTCCTAGATAACTTCCCTTATCAAGCAATTTATCCCCGCGAGTCATCTTTCATTTACCCTTGTTTGGTAATGATTGTTTCTCCTTTTGATTGGTCATCATTTTATACCCAGTATCCGGTATCCCGATGTCCTTTCTTTTCGGTCGATTTATCGTTTATTAATCCAATAACCGGTTGTGGATAATCTTCCATGCGAGTATGTTGTCTACGTTTTAGCGGTAATAGATATTATATCTCATGCGCTCTTTAGTCGAAGTCTTTTTCTTCCCCAGTTGAGTAAGATTCGTATTTCCTTGTGGATTCGAATTTCTATCCTATAAGTCGAGTTTGCTTTTTAAGCCCTCCTTTCGGATGATGAGTGTCTTGGATATATTCACAATTCACGCCTGATTGGTCACCTATTATATGCCCAGTAACCGGTATCCCTGGTGTTCCTACCTTCTTCTCCCTATTATGACTTTTTGTCCCCTGTGGAGTCAGATTTTTCCTGAGTTGAGATGTGCCTTTTAGGTCCTCCTCAGACATTTTGGGATGATTGATATCTCTCACCCTTATACTAGTCTTAGATATTCTTTCTCCCTGAGCATGTTGTTCTTTCACCCAGTAACCGGTGTTTTGATAACATGTTCTTTCTTCCCCAGCTGAGTCCTTTGTGGATGTCCCCGTCTGAGTCCGGATTTTTATCCGAAGTATCCTTTATGGATAGTTTTGTTGTATTGGCATATTCTCCAATACATGCATCTTTGCGTCATCTCGAGTCTTTCCATCGATTTATTTTCATGGAATCCATTCGTGTCTCCCAGCAAGTTTTCTAGTCGTGACCTGCTCACGCATTTGCATCTTATTTTCCCCAGAGTCTCTGTCTCTCTAGTGAGTGTGTTATTCCTACGGATTTCTCAGTCTCTCCTGATTTCTTTTCCTTCGTGGCAATTATTCACCACGAAGATTTTATTTTACATGCATACATTTGCATCATGAGGTCTCTTAGGGACCAAAATTTGTCTCTTTGTTATTATTTAAGCCCATTCTACCTCTTCGAGAAGAAGATTTTAACCTTCATATCTCCGGCTAGAATGACCTTAAATAGGGGCATCTGTAAGACCCCAATTTTGACCCTAAGATCCCTCATGGCATCATATCATTTCCTCATTGCATTGCCTCAAGGATCATAGCATATGTGACTCCTTAACCCTAGGGGTGGGACTTGTGTGAGTTATTTTGAGACCACCAAGAATGATAGTATTGTATATTATTTCTTTTCTTATTTGTTTAATAACCAAAAACCCAAAAATATGTCGCTAACTCTTTTTGTTTTGAAGCTCAAGTGATCATGTGCTCAAAATGCTCATAGGAGGCTCCTAAGCTCAATGAAGTGGATAGATAAGGATGAGAACAAGCATGAAAATGGCCCACAAAGTTCCTAATAATCATATATGTCTCTCAAGCATCTCAATTTTTCAATTTGATCAAGATAACCCAAAGGGCTTGAGGATTGTTTCCCAAGGAAACCCTAATTCAAATGTGCATTGACTATGCCTTGCTCATGAAGCAACCTCAACCTATGATCAAATTCAATCAAGGGAAGTTCTTTAATTCATTATTTTTTGCATATATGAGCCTATGTGAGCATCCTCAATCATTAGTTCATCAAGATTTGAAGTTTGGCCTTGAGAAGTTGACCAGTCAAGTCATCTGACTAAACTGAGGATCACTGAGACACAACTTGTGATGTGTTCGTCAGATGATGATTAACCCAAGATAATAAATGTTATTAAGAACCATATGAACAAATTTCATGTTCATCAAAAGTCCATTTAAAACTTGGAAGGTCATCATTCATTTCAAAACATCATAGATCATTTTGACTGAAACCCTAATTTTGAGTCAACTTCCCAAAGACCTAACTTCCTTAATTTTTATGATTTTTAGGTGAGACCAATTTCATTGGAAATCTTAAGGTGTATAATTCAAATGTTATTTTGGAAATAATTTTATAATCCTAAAAGAAACACATGTGATAATACAAAAGATTATAGGTCACTTTGGACCAAAACCATTGAATTTGAAACATGTCCAACTTCAAGTGCCCATAACTTTCTCATAGAAAATCTAAATGATGCAAACTTTAAGTCTATATTTATCATATTGAAAATATATACAACTTTTATGTTGGAGGTTTTTCCATTTGAGGCTTGTATCATTGAAACAGAAGGGCTTGAAGTTGCTTGTATTTGGCAAAAAATTTCAAAGGGAACCTAGACATGTTTTGTACCCCAAACTTCACAGCCGGTTTTCATAAATTTCCAAACTCCAAATGGATTTTTTCCCAACATAACTTTTGTTCCTTATTCCCAGAGCTTTCCAACCATTACTCACATGACCATTTTTGGATTTTCCATGTGGGAGTTTTGAAGAGATGAATGTTTATGGTCATTTGTACAATTCACTTTATAACTTTATATGCAAGCAAATGCCAGGCCTTGTGCACATCCAATTCACTCATACTTTATCTAAGCATGCATTTTCATTCATTTTTGGGCTTTGCACACGCCTGTACAGGCCCATGCATGGAAGGTCCAATTTTCATGCACACGAGCAAAACACCTCATTGCATCAAGTTCAATTATAAATAGAAGTGCAAGCTCATTCAAAAAGGAACCTAAAGGAGATCTGAAACGCTGCAGAATTCAAAACCAAACCCTCACACAAAGGAATTTCAATTTTCATTTTCAATTTCAAACTTGAATTTCAACATCATTAGTTGATCGTCAAGTCTTAATTCCTTAGCCTTGCATCATCATCACATCTCCAGATCAAATTTGGATCGAAAGCTTGAAGAATTCGTGCTGTTTGAAGCTCCATTTCAGAGGTATATCCCTAAACTTCTTTGATTCAGATCTTGCTATACAATGTGAATTGTTTGGTTTGAACTATTATCTAAAGTCCTCAAGCAAGAGGCAAGCCAGTGGTAGTCTTAATTTCATGAATCGTGACATTTCAGATCAAACACCATGATCTTCAAGCTCTAGTTTCTCTCTAAATAGAAACATTGAGGAAGATCCAAGGTTACAAGGGTGATGTACATCACCCCGACTTCATTTTGATATCCTTAGTTTTTATTTTTATTGAGGTTGAAATCCCTGCGAGTGGTGGCCGGAAATAATTAGCTGGCCGGAGAAGATGGTGGTTTCCACCACCATCCCCACGTGGGAGCACCAGAGCCCTTAGATCTTGCCATAACGTTTTAATCGTGGCCTTGTGTTATTTTGACTTATTTTAATTCAATGTACTACGCGCTTAACTTTGGTCAATTGTGTATCCGCGCCTCTGAGCGTTAGGATCCTGGCCACGTCATTTAATTAATTCATCCAAGCGCTCTGAATTTTTTCTATTTCCTTATTTTATGTTTAATTTCATTTAATTCATTTTATCTTCAAAAATTCATAAATATTTTATTTGAAGTCACAAAAATATGAGACCAATGCCAAAAATATTCTTGAAAAATCTAGTTTCATATTTTGATTTTTAATTATTTTTGTGAATTCATTTATTATTTTTTGTGAATTATTTGGTTTTTAATAGTTTTTAATTAATTTTAAATACTTTTTGGTATCTGAAAAATCCCAAAATATTTTCTTAACACATATGGATCATGTTAAGTCAATGAAAAATAGTCTCATCAATTTTTTAATTGATTTGAGATTTATTTGAGATTTTAATTCATATTGTGTTATTTTTATTGTTTTTAATTGTTTAATAATAGTTTTTGATTTCAAAAATTGTTGAAGAAATTTGTCAAACCTTGTTTGACCATGTTAGACCTATGAGAATTTAATTGGACTTGTTGAAGTTGATTTGAATTGAATTTGAGGTTTGACCATATTTTGTCCATTTTATTTTTGCATTTATTTTTAATTCAAAAATACCAAAAAAATATGTTTGACTTGTTGACTTCTAATCTTCATTTCTCTTCTGTTTAGCATTGGTTGATGATGACTTGGTTCAGTTTTGACCAATTGTATTTGAGACTTTATTTCTTTTTCTATTCATTTCATCTTCATTTCCTTTCTTTTTATTTTGGCCAATGAGTTAATGTCTTATGGTTGGTCTTGACATATGAGAGGTTTAACCTTCTTTGATATAAATCAAACTCAACTTGATCTATGATCAAGTGAGTTGTTTTGTGTCCAAGATAGGTTGCTTCTTGGTCAAGCAAAAAACCTAAAGTCAATACATGGTCTTTCTTCTTTTCTTTTGGCATGACAAGTTGTAGGAGCTTGGCTTACTAGTCATGATCTCTAACTTATGTTTATTTGCCTATAGTTTTATTGACCGGCCTCAGATAGGTGTGACTACTACATTAGTCCACTTACGATTGCTTAACATAGCGATAAATTGTCTTATGACACACTAACATAACCATACTAATTACTAACTTTAAATTCAAGCATTTGATTTCTTGCAATTTACTTTAATGTAATTTACTTATTGCTCATTTATTCATATTATTTTTCCCTTTTCTCACTTGAGCACATATTTTATGTTTATGTCATTTTCCTTTTGCTCATTTGAGCCCATTATTGTATATAAATATATTGTTGTCTTATGGTTGTTTTGTCTTAGTTTGTGTGAACCCAAAGCAAAAGGAGAAAGGATTTAGAATTAGGAGTTACCTATGCTTAAAGAAGTTAAGGAGCAACTAGGCCTCATGCCTTTAGAATGCTAAATTTGTTGAAGAGCAACTAAGCGTCATGCCTTTAGAATGCTAAATTTCAAAGTTGACTTCAAAGGACTTTCTTTCCAAAACTTATTCTTTGTCCATTCCTCTTATTGTGTTGTGAACTTTTTGATGTTTGCTCTTGTGTGATAGGGATTCCATCTTGAGATAGTAAGAAGGACTATTGTCATGAGTAGCCAAGTTAAGAGAGACAAGCCAAGTGGAGACCTTAGGAGCTTGAATCCAAATATTGTTTGATTGCTTGAGTGTTTGCTAAGTCCAAAGGAAAGGAGCATATTGAATCATCTATATGATTCCAAGAAAAAGAACTCCAAGGGTTTTATCTCTTCTCTCATCTTTGTATGTTTTAAGACTAGCCCTTCTCTTCTTCTCCTCACTCTAACCCAAGCCAAATTCCTTTGTGCAAACTTTGACTTTGTTTCAAAACTAGAATCCTAGGCCTTATGCCTTTGACTTTTCAAACTCATTTTCATTTAATACTCATTGTGAATAAACCTTAATTCAACTTTGACTTCATTTTGTAAATAAATCTAACTTGTAAATATTACTCACTTCAAGTTAATTTTGTGGTTCCAATGGCCACCTTTGTTAAAACCTTTTCATAAACATTAGTCATAGGTTTGAGTTATCATAGTGGTTGATATAAACCTCACCTTATCCTTAGTGGTTGGATTATAAGTCTTCCATACTTATTATAGGGTTAACCCCTCACTAGAATGTTGAAGCCTTCCTCACGTGGTGGATTGTTGGTTTAGGTTGAGTTTTCTCCCTTTGATAACAAAAGACCTTAATGGCTTTTGATCATATCAATTCACCAATATTTTGAGATTTTTACGCCGAACTACGAGGTTTTGATCCTACCTTTGTGATGGTACGTAGGCAATGGGTTCATCCATTCAAACAACAAAAATTGTAAATATAATATATTCTCTTCTCATCCCTCCAATCTCTTGCACATACTTTCACAAATACCAACCTACAACACACATTTGCAAAAAGAGGTTCCCTTAGAGTACTAAGGATGTTTTGGGTGTGTAAAGCCTTCCTATTTCATAACCAACCCCCTTACCTAGATCTCTGACATTTTATTAGTTGGCATTTGTTCGCTTTTTAGCCTTTCCTTTGGACAAATAAAAGTGTGGTGGCGACTCGAATTGTATGTTTACTTTTGGTTTAGTCAATAAACTACAAGGTAACAAATAACCCGCTACAAAAAAGTGGCGACTCTGCTGGGGATACTAATGTTCCTAGTGGGTTCAGCCTACTTTTTGCTTGTATGTGTTGTATGTTTATATTTATTTGTGACAGTTTTTGTGCAAATTTGGGATGACTACATTGTTTGTAATGTATGACTTTCTTGATATATTAATTGCTTGAATGCTTGGTGGTTTCTTGTGAGATGAGTTCTATACCTGAACTCGAGTGCACTTGTGATATGAGAATGTCATAATCCTGTTGACTTGTGTGGAGTTATTCCTTAGCAAGTTGACTTGCAAGCCCATTCACATGGTGGAGGTCTTATTGGGATCAATAATGTCACACGAGTAGTCGTGGTTAGGCATTACTCTTTCCAATAAACACCTTAGAAGCCAAGGACCTTAGACACCTAGCATATCTTGGCCTATTTTAGGACGTAGTGCGAAGGTCGTTCAAGTGTAATATTTGATACGATTGTTACACGATACTACACTCATAAGAGTCTCTCTTGAGAATATTTTTGGAATACGAGTAGTCGTTTTATCCGATAATATCCGAAAAATGAGATGATGAATATGGGAACCTCTTTTAGAACATGATTGTCAGGTTTAACCATAGTACACTCCCTTTGGGTGGTTCCTAACCGAGACTCCATGCTCGTGACTTACAACAAACCCTTGATTTACGGTTGATCCGCTCTCGTATATCTTCAATATCAATGGAACTTGGGTGTTGATAAGGTGTAAACCATAATCCACCAAAATGGATGATTGATATTGATGATAACGTGAGCCATCCCGTGACCTTTGTGTGGTGTGCCTTGCTTGATCCTTGAGTGTGATTGTTTCATCAATGCATTCATGCATTCATATGCATCCATATCATCAACAATGAAAATTGTAA